>NC_086107.1:68238375-68501441 GCF_963921235.1 Mobula hypostoma | reverse complement strand
TGAGGATCATCAATGATAGATGGAGAGGATCATCAGTGATGGATGGTGGGGGTCCTTAGTGATGGATGGTGAGGATCATCAGTGTTGGATGGGGAGGATCATCAGTGATGGACAGTGAGGATCATCAGCGATGGACAGTGAGGATCCTTAGTGATGGACGGTGAGGATCATCAGTTATGGACGGTGAGGATCATCAGTGATGGATCGTGAGAAACATCAGTGATGGATGGTGAGGGTGCTTAGTGATGGATGGTGAGGATCATCAGTGATGAATGGTGACGGTCCTTAGTGGTGGACGGTGAGGATAATCAGTGATGGATAGTGAGAATCGTGAGTGATGGATGGTAAGAATCATCAGTCATGGATAGTGAGGATCATCAGTGATGGATGGTGAGGGCCCTTAGTGATGGATGGTGAGGATCATCAGTGATGGATGGGGAGGATCATCAGTGATGGACAGTGAGGATCATCAGTGATGGACAGTGAGGGTCCTTAGTGATGGATGGTAAGGATCATCAGTGATGGATGGTGAGGATCATCAGTGATGGATGGTAAGAATCATCAGTAATGGATAGTGAGAATCATCGGTGATGGATAGTGAGGATCATCAGTGATGGATGGTGAGGGCCCTTAGTTATGGACGGTGAGGGTCCTTAGTGGTGGATGGTGAGGATCATCAGTGATGAATGTTGACGGTCCTTAGTGATGGATGGTGAGGATCATCAGTGATGGATAGTGAGAATCATCAGTGATGGATGGTAAGAATCATCAGTAGTGGATAGTGAGAATCATCGGTGATGGATAGTGAGGATCATCAGTGATGGATGTTGAGGGCCCTTAGTTTATGGATGGTGAGGGTCCTTAGTGGTGGATGGTGAGGATCATCAGTGATGAATGTTGACGGTCCTTAGTGATGAATGGTGAGGATCATCAGTGCTGGATGATGAGGGTCCTTAGCGATGGATGTTGAGGATCATCAGTGATGGATGGTGAGGGTCCTTAGTGATGGATGGTGAGGATCATCAGTGATGGACGGTGAGGATCTTGAGTGATGGATTGTGAGAATCGTCAGTGATGGATAGTGAGGATCATCAATGATGGATGGTGAGGGCCCTTAGTTATGGACGGTGAGGGTCCTTAGCGGTGGACGATGCGGGTCCTTAGCGATGGATGGTGCGGATCATCAGTGATGGATGGTGATGATCATCAGTGATGGACGGTGAGGGTCCTTAGTGATGGATGGTGAGGATCATCAGTGATGGACAGTGAGGATCATCAGTGATGGATGGTGAGGGTCCTTAGTGACGGATGGTGAGGGTCCTTAGTTATGGACGGTGAGGGTCCTTAGTGGTGGACGATGAGGGTCCTTAACGATGGATGGTGAGGATCATCAGTGATGGATGGTGAGGGTCCTTAGTGATGGATGGTGAGGATCATCAGTGATGGATAGGGAGGATCATCAGTGATGGATGGTGATGGCCCTTAGTTATGGACGGTGAGGGTCCTTAGTGGTGGATGGTGAGGATCATCAGTGATGAATGTTGACGGTCCTTAGTGATGGATGTTGAGGATCATCAGTGATGGATGATGAGGATCCTTAGCGATGGATGGTGATGGCCCTTACTTATGGATGGTGAGGGTCCTTAGTGGTGGATGGTGAGGATCATCAGTGATGAATGTTGACGGTCCTTAGTGATGGATGGTGAGGATCATCCGTGATGTATGGGGAGGATCATCAGCGATGGACAGTGAGGATCCTTCCTGATGGATGGTCAGGATCATCAGTGATGGACGGTGAGGATCATCAGTGATGGATAGTGAGCATCACCAGTGATGGATGGTGAGGGTCCTTAGTGATGGATGGTGAGTATCATCAGTGATGAATGGTGATGGTCCTTAGTGATGGATGGTGAGGATCATCAGTGATGGATAGTGAGAATCGTGAGTGATGGATGGTGAGGATCATCAGTGATGGATAGTGAGGATCATCAGTGATGGACGGTGAGGGTCCTTAGGGATGGATGGTGAGGATCATCAGTGATGGATGGGGAGGATCATCTGTGATGGACAGTGAGGATCATCATTGATGGACAGTGATGGTCCTTAGTGATGGATGGTAAGGATCATCAGTGATGGATGGTGAGTATTATCAGTGATGAATGGTGACGGTCCTTAGTGATGGACAGTGAGGATAATCAGTGATGGATAGTGAGGATCATCAATGATGGATGGTGATGGCCCTTAGTTATGGACGGTGAGGGTCCTTAGTGGTGGACGATGAGGGTCCTTAGCGATGGATGTTGAGGATCAGCAGTGATGGATGGTGAGGATCATCAGTGAAGGACAGTGTGGGTCCTTAGTGATGGATGGTGAGGATCATCAGTGATGGACGGTGAGAGTCCTAAGTGATGGATAGTGAGGATCATCAGTCATGGAAGGTGAAGGTCCTATGTGATGGATGGTGAGGGACATCAGTGATAGACAGTGAGGATCATCAGTGATGGATGGTGAGGTTCCTTATTGATGGATGGTGAGGATCATCAGTGATGGATGGGGAGGATCATCAGTGATGGACTGTGAGGGTCCTTAGTGATGGATGGTGAGGATCATCAGTGATGGATGGTGAGGTTCCTTAGTGATGGATGGTGAGGATCATCAGTGATGGATGGTGAGGATCATCAGTGATGGACAGTGAGGGTCCTTAGTGATGGATGGTGAGGATCATCAGTGATGGACGGTGAGGATCCTAAGTGATGGATGGTAAGGATCATCAGTGATGCATGGTGAGGATCATCAGTGATGGATGGTGAGGGCTCTTAGTTATGGACGGTGAGGGTCCTTCGTGGTGGATGGTGAGGATCATCAGTGATGAATGTTGACGGTCATTAGTGATGGATGTTGAGGATCATCAGTGATGGATGATGAGGATCCTTAGCGATGGATTCTGAGGATAATCAGTGATGGATGGTGAGGGTCCTTAGTGATGGAGGGTGAGGATCATCAGTGATGGATGGCGAGGATCATCAGAGATGTATGGTGATGGCCCTTAGTTATGAACAGTGAGGGTCCTTAGTGGTGGATGGTGAGGATCATCAGTGATGAATGTTGACGGTCATTAGTGATGGATGTTGAGGGTCATCAGTGATGGATGATGAGGATCCTTAGCGATGGATGGTGATGGCCCTTAGTTATGGATGGTGAGGGTCCTTAGTGGTGGATGGTGAGGATCATCAGTGATGAATGTTGACGGTCCTTAGTGATGGATGGTGAGGATCATCCGTGATGGATGGGGAGGATCATCAGTGATGGACAGTGAGGATCATCAGCGATGGACAGTGAGGGTCCTTAGTGATGGATGGTGAGGATCATCAGTGATGGACGGTGAGGATCATCAGTGATGGATAGTGAGAATCATCAGTGATGGATGGTGAGGGTCCTTAGTGATGGATGGTGAGGATCATCAGTGATGGATGGTGAGGGTCCTTAGTGATGGATGGTGAGGATCATCAGTGATGGATAGTGAGAATCGTCAGTGATGGATGGTAAGAATCATCAGTGATGGATAGTGAGGATCATCAGTGATCGATGGTGAGGGCCCTTAGTGATGGATGGTGAGGATCATCAGTGATGGATGGGGAGGATCATCAGTGATGGACAGTGAGGATCATCAGTGATGGACAGTGAGAGTCCTTCGTGATGGATGGTAAGGATCATCAGTGATGGATGGTGAGGATCATCAGTGATGAATGTTGACGGTCCTTAGTGATGGATGGTGAGGATAATCAGTGATGGATAGTGAGGATCATCAATGATGGATGGTGATGGCCCTTAGTTATGGATGGTGAGGGTCCTTAGTGGTGGACGATGAGGGTCCTTAGCGATGGATGGTGAGGATCATCAGTGATGGATGGTGAGGATCATCAGTGAAGGACAGTGAGGGTCCTTAGTGATGGATGGTGAGGATCATCAGTGATGGATGGTGAGGGTCCTTAGTGATGGATGGTGAGGATCATCAGTGATGGACGGTGAGGGTCCTAAGTGATGGATGGTGAGGGTCATCAGTGATGGACAGTGAGGATCATCAGTGATGGATGGTGAGGGTCCTTATTGATGGGTGGTGAGGATCATCAGTGATGGATGGTGAGGGCTCTTAGTTATGGACGGTGAGGGTCCTTCGTGGTGGATGGTGAGGATCATCAGTGATGGACGTTGAGGGTCCTTAGTGATGGATGGTGAGGATCATCAGTGATGGATGGTGAGGATCATCAGTGATGGATGGTGAGGATCATCAGTGATGGATGGTGAGGGTCCTTAGTGATGGATGGTGAGGATCATCAGTGATGGATGGGGAGGATCATCAGTGATGGATGGTGATGGCCCTTAGTTATGAACAGTGAGGGTCCTTAGTGATGGATGGTGAGGATCATCAGTGATGAATGTTGACGGTCCTTAGTGATGGATGTTGAGGATCATCAGTGATGGATGATGAGGATCCTTAGCGATGGATGTTGATGGCCCTTAGTTATGGATGGTGAGGGTCCTTAGTGGTGGATGGTGAGGATCATCAGTGATGAATGTTGACGGTCCTTAGTGATGGATGGTGAGGATCATCAGTGATGGATGGGGAGGATCATCAGTTATGGACAGTGAGGATCATCAGCGATGGACAGTGAGGATCCTTAGTGATGGATGGTGAGGATCATCAGTGATGGACGGTGAGGATCATCAGTGATGGATCGTGAGGATCATCAGTGATGGATGGTGAGGGTCCTTAGTGATGGATGGTGAGGATCATCAGTGATGAATGGTGATGGTCCTTAGTGATGGATGGTGAGGATCATCAGTGATGGATAGTGAGAATCGTCAGTGATGGATGGTAAGAATCATCAGTGATGGATAGTGAGGATCATCAGTGATGGATGGTGAGGGTCCTTAGTGATGGATGGTGAGGATCATCAGTGATGGATGGGGAGGATCATCAGTGATGGACAGTGAGGATCATCAGTGATGGATGGTGAGGGCCCTTAGTTATGGACGGTGAGGGTCCTTAGTGGTGGATGGTGAGGATCATCAGTGATGAATGTTGACGGTCCTTAGTGATAGATGGTGAGGATCATCAGTGCTGGATGATGAGGGTCCTTAGCGATGGATGTTGAGGATCATCAGTGATGGATGGTGAGGGTCCTTAGTGATGGATGGTGAGGATCATCAGTGATGGATAGTGAGGATCATCAATGATGGATGGTGAGGGCCCTTAGTTATGGACGGTGAGGGTCCTTAGCGGTGGACGACGCGGGTCCTTAGCGATGGATGGTGCGGATCATCAGTGATGGATGGTGATGATCATCAGTGATGGACGGTGAGGGTCCTTAGTGATGGATGGTGAGGATCATCAGTGATGGACAGTGAGGATCATCAGTGATGGATGGTGAGGGTCCTTAGTGACGGATGGTGAGGGTCCTTAGTTATGGACGGTGAGGGTCCTTAGTGGTGGACGATGAGGGTCCTTAACGATGGATGGTGAGGATCATCAGTGATGGATGGTGATGATCATCAGTGATGGACGGTGAGGGTCCTTAGGGATGGATGGTGAGGATCATCAGTGATGAATGGTGACGGTCCTTAGTGATGGATGGTGAGGATAATCAGTGATGGATAGTGAGGATCATCAGTGATGAACAGTGAGGATCATCAGTGATGGATGGTGAGGGTCCTTAGTTATGGATGGTGAGGGTCCTTAGTGGTGGACGATGAGGGTCCTTAGCGATGGATGGTGAGGATCATCAGTGATGGATGGTGAGGATCATCAGTGATGGATGGTGAGGATCATCAGTGATGGATGGTGAGGGTCCTTAGTGATGGATGGTGAGGATCATCAGTGATGGATGGGGAGGATCATCAGTGATGGACAGTGAGGATCATCAGCGATGGACAGTGAGGATCCTTAGTGATGGATGGTGAGGATCATCAGTTATGGACGGTGAGGATCATCAGTGATGGATCGTGAGAAACATCAGTGATGGATGGTGAGGGTCCTTAGTGATGGATGGTGAGGATCATCAGTGATGAATGGTGACGGTCCTTAGTGATGGACGGTGAGGATCATCAGTGATGGATAGTGAGAATCGTCAGTGATGGATGGTAAGAATCATCAGTGATGGATAGTGAGGATCATCAGTGATGGATGGTGAGGGCCCTTAGTGATGGATGGTGAGGATCATCAGTGATGGATGGGGAGGATCATCAGTGATGGACAGTGAGGATCATCAGTGATGGACAGTGAGGGTCCTTAGTGATGGATGGTGAGGATCATCAGTGATGGATGGTGAGGATCATCAGTGATGGATGGTAAGAATCATCAGTAATGGATAGTGAGAATCATCGGTGATGGATAGTGAGGATCATCAGTGATGGATTGTGATGGCCCTTAGTTATGGACGGTGAGGGTCCTTAGTGGTGGATGGTGAGGATCATCAGTGATGAATGTTGACGGTCCTTAGTGATGGATGGTGAGGATCATCAGTGATGGATGGTGAGGATCATCAGTGATGGATGGTAAGAATCATCAGTAATGGATAGTGAGAATCATCGGTGATGGATAGTGAGGATCATCAGTGATGGATGGTGAGGGCCCTTAGTTATGGACGGTGAGGGTCCTTAGTGGTGGACGGTGATGATCATCAGTGATGAATGGTGAGGGTCCTTAGTGATGGATGGTGAGGATCATCAGTGATGGATGATGAGGGTCCTTAGCGATGGATGGTGAGGATCATCAGTGATGGATGGTGAGGGTCCTTAGTGATGGATGGTGAGGATCATCAGTGATGGATAGGGAGGATCATCATTGATGGATGTTGAGGGTCCTTAGTGATGGATGGTGAGGATCATCAGTGATGGACAGTGAGGGTCCTTAGTGATGGATGGTGAGGATCATCAGTGATGGATGGTGAGG
Source organism: Mobula hypostoma (assembly GCF_963921235.1). Classification (NCBI taxonomy): domain Eukaryota; kingdom Metazoa; phylum Chordata; class Chondrichthyes; order Myliobatiformes; family Myliobatidae; genus Mobula; species Mobula hypostoma. The sequence continues at coordinate 68,494,489 of NC_086107.1, read as the reverse complement.
GTCCTTAGTGATGGATGGTGAGGATCATCAGTGATGGATGGGGAGGATCATCAGTGATGGACAGTGAGGATCATCAGCGATGGACAGTGAGGATCCTTAGTGATGGACGGTGAGGATCATCAGTGATGGATAGTGAGGATCATCAGTGATGGATGGTGAGAATCATCAGTGATGGATGGTGAGGGTCCTTAGTGATGGATGGTGAGGATCATCAGTGATGAATGGTGACGGTCCTTCGTGATGGACGGTGAGGATCATCAGTGATGGATAGTGAGAATCGTCAGTGATGGATGGTAAGAATCATCAGTGATGGATAGTGAGGATCATCAGTGATGGATGGTGAGGGCCCTTAGTGATGGATGGTGAGGATCATCAGTGATGGATGGGGAGGATCATCAGTGATGGACAGTGAGGATCATCAGTGATGGACAGTGAGGGTCCTTAGTGATGGATGGTAAGGATCATTAGTGATGGATGGTGAGGATCATCAGTGATGGATAGTAAGAATCATCAGTGATGGATAGTGAGAATCATCGGTGATGGATAGTGAGGATCATCAGTGATGGATGGTGAGGGCCCTTAGTTATGGACGGTGAGGGTCCTTAGTGGTGGATGGTGAGGATCATCAGTGATGAATGTTGACGGTCCTTAGTGATGGATGGTGAGGATCATCAGTGATGGATAGTGAGAATCATCAGTGATGGATGGTAAGAATCATCAGTAATGGATAGTGAGAATCATCGGTGATGGATAGTGAGGATCATCAGTGATGGATGGTGAGGGCCCTTAGTTATGGACGGTGAGGGTCCTTAGTGGTGGATGGTGAGGATCATCAGTGATGAATGTTGACGGTCCTTAGTGATAGATGGTGAGGATCATCAGTGCTGGATGATGAGGGTCCTTAGCGATGGATGTTGAGGATCATCAGTGATGGATGGTGAGGGTCCTTAGTGATGGATGGTGAGGATCATCAGTGATGGACGGTGAGGATCATTAGTGATGGATAGTGAGAATCGTCAGTGATGGATAGTGAGGATCATCAATGATGGATGGTGAGGGCCCTTAGTTATGGACGGTGAGGGTTCTTAGCGGTGGACGATGCGGGTCCTTAGCGATGGATGGTGTGGATCATCAGTGATGGATGGTGATGATCATCAGTGATGGACGGTGAGGGTCCTTAGTGATGGATGGTGAGGATCATCAGTGATGGACAGTGAGGATCATCAGTGATGGATGGTGAGGGTCCTTAGTGACGGATGGTGAGGGTCCTTAGTTATGGACGGTGAGGGTCCTTAGTGGTGGACGATGAGGGTCCTTAACGATAGATGGTGAGGATCATCAGTGATGGATGGTGATGATCATCAGTGATGGACGGTGAGGGTCCTTAGGGATGGATAGTGAGGATCATCAGTGATGAATGGTGACGGTCCTTAGTGATGGATGGTGAGGATAATCAGTGATGGATAGTGAGGATCATCAATGATGGATGGTGATGGCCCTTAGTTATGGATGGTGAGGGTCCTTAGAGGTGGACGATGAGGGTCCTTAGCGATGGATGGTGAGGATCAGCAGTGATGGATGGTGAGGATCATCAGTGAAGGACAGTGAGGGTCCTTAGTGATGGATGGTGAGGATCATCAGTGATGGACGGTGAGGGTCCTAAGTGATGGATGGTGAGGATCATCAGTGATGGATGGTGAAGGTCCTATGTGATGGATGGTGAGGGACATCAGTGATAGACAGTGAGGATCATCAGTGATGGATGGTGAGGTTCCTTATTGATGGATGGTGAGGATCATCAGTGATGAATGGTGACGGTCCTTAGTGATGGATGGTGAGGATCATCAGTGATGGATGGGGAGGATCATCAGTGATGGACTGTGAGGGTCCTTAGTGATGGATGGTGAGGATCATCAGTGATGGATGGTGAGGTTCCTTAGTGATGGATGGTGAGGATCATCAGTGATGGATGGGGAGGATCATCAATGATGGACAGTGAGGATCATCAGCGATGGACAGTGAGGGTCCTTAGTGATGGATGGTGAGGATCATCAGTGATGGACGGTGAGGGTCCTTAGTGATGGATGGTGAGGATCATCAGTGATGGATAGTGAGGATCATCAGTGATGGACAGTGAGGGTCCTTAGTGATGGATGGTGAGGATCATCAGTGATGGACGGTGAGGGTCCTAAGTGATGGATGGTAAGGATCATCAGTGATGCATGGTGAGGATCATCAATGATGGATGGTGAGGGCTCTTAGTTATGGACGGTGAGGGTCCTTAGTGATGGATGGTGAGGATCATCAGTGATGGATGGTAAGAATCATCAGTAATGGATAGTGAGAATCATCAGTGATGGATAGTGAGGATCATCAGTGATGGATGGTGAGGGCCCTTAGTTATGGACGGTGAGGGTCCTTAGTGGTGGATGGTGAGGATCATCAGTGATGAATGTTGACGGTCCTTAGTGATGGATGGTGAGGATCATCAGTGCTGGATGATGAGGGTCCTTAGCGATGGATGTTGAGGATCATCAGTGATGAATGGTGACGTTCCTTAGTGACGGATGCTGAGGGTCCTTAGTTATGGACGGTGAGGGTCCTTAACGATGGATGGTGAGGATCATCAGTGATGGATGGCGATGATCATCAGTGATGGACGGTGAGGGTCCTTAGTGATGGATGGTGAGGATCATCAGTGCTGGATGATGAGGGTCCTTAGCGATGGATGTTGAGGATCATCAGTGATGAATGGTGACGGTCCTTAGTGATGGATGGTGAGGATAATCAGTGATGTATAGTGAGGATCATCAATGATGAATGGTGAGGGCCCTTAGTTATGGACGTTGAGGGTCCTTAGCGGTGGACGACGCGGGTCCTTAGCGATGGATGGTGCAGATCATCAGTGATGGATGGTGATGATCATCAGTGATGGACGGTGAGGGTCCTTAGTGATGGATGGTGAGGATCATCAGTGATGGACAGTGAGGATCATCAGTGATGGATGGTGAGAGTCCTTAGTGACGGATGGTGAGGGTCCTTACTTCTGGACAGTGAGGGTCCTTAGTGGTGGACGATGAGGGTCCTTAACGATGGATGGTGAGGATCATCAGTGATGGATGGCGATGATCATCAGTGATGGACGGTGAGGGTCCTTAGGGATGGATGGTGAGGATCATCAGTGATGAATGGTGACGGTCCTTAGTGATGGATGGTGAGGATAATCAGTGATGGATAGTGAGGATCATCAGTGATGAACAGTGAGGATCATCAGTGATGGATGGTGAGAGTCCTTAGTTATGGACGGTGAGGGTCCTTAGTGGTGGACGATGAGGGTCCTTAACGATGGATGGTGAGGATCATCAGTGATGGATGGTGAGGATCATCAATGATAGATGGAGAGGATCATCAGTGATGGATGGTGGGGGTCCTTAGTGATGGATGGTGAGGATCATCAGTGTTGGATGGGGAGGATCATCAGTGATGGACAGTGAGGATCATCAGCGATGGACAGTGAGGATCCTTAGTGATGGACGGTGAGGATCATCAGTTATGGACGGTGAGGATCATCAGTGATGGATCGTGAGAATCATCAGTGATGGATGTTGAGGGTGCTTAGTGATGGATGGTGAGGATCATCAGTGATGAATGGTGACGGTCCTTAGTGGTGGACGGTGAGGATAATCAGTGATGGATAGTGAGAATCGTGAGTGATGGATGGTAAGAATCATCAGTGATGGATAGTGAGGATCATCAGTGATGGATGGTGAGGGCCCTTAGTGATGGATGGTGATGATCATCAGTGATGGATGGGGAGGATCATCAGTGATGGACAGTGAGGATCATCAGTGATGGATAGTGAGAGTCCTTAGTGATGGATGGTAAGGATCATCAGTGATGGATGGTGAGGATCATCAGTGATAGATGGTAAGAATCATCAGTAATGGATAGTGAGAATCATCGGTGATGGATAGTGAGGATCATCAGTGATGGATGTTGAGGGCCCTTAGTTTATGGACGGTGAGGGTCCTTAGTGGTGGATGCTGACGATCATCAGTGATGAACGTTGACGGTCCTTAGTAATGGATGGTGAGGATCATCAGTGATGGATAGTGAGAATCATCAGTGATGGATGGTAAGAATCATCAGTAGTGGATAGTGAGAATCATCGGTGATGGATAGTGAGGATCATCAGTGATGGATGTTGAGGGCCCTTAGTTTATGGACGGTGAGGGTCCTTAGTGGTGGATGGTGAGGATCATCAGTGATGAATGTTGACGGTCCTTAGTGATGGATGGTGAGGATCATCAGTGCTGGATGATGAGGGTCCTTAGCGATGGATGTTGAGGATCATCAGAGATGGATGGTGAGGGTCCTTAGTGATGGATGGTGAGGATCATCAGTGATGGACGGTGAGGATCTTGAGTGATGGATTGTGAGAATCGTCAGTGATGGATAGTGAGGATCATCGATGATGGATGGTGAGGGCCCTTAGTTATGGACGGTGAGGGTCCTTAGCGGTGGACGATGCGGGTCCTTAGCGATGGATGGTGCGGATCATCAGTGATGGATGGTGATGCTCATCAGTGATGGACGGTGAGGGTCCTTAGTGATGGATGGTGAGGTTCATCAGTGATGGACAGTGAGGATCATCAGTGATGGATGGTGAGGGTCCTTAGTGACGGATGGTGAGAGTCCTTAGTTATGGACGGTGAGGGTCCTTAGTGGTGGACGATGAGGGTCCTTAACGATGGATGGTGAGGATCATCAGTGATGGATGGTGAGGGTCCTTAGTGATGGAGGGTGAGGATCATCAGTGATGGATGGGGTGGATCATCAGAGATGGATGGTGATGGCCCTTAGTTATGAACAGTGAGGGTCCTTAGTGGTGGATGGTGAGGATCATCAGTGATGAATGTTGACGGTCCTTAGTGATGGATGTTGAGGATCATCAGTGATGGATGATGAGGATCCTTAGCGATGGATGTTGATGGCCCTTAGTTATGGATGGTGAGGGTCCTTAGTGGTGGATGGTGAGGATCATCAGTGATGAATGTTGACGGTCCTTAGTGATGGATGGTGAGGATCATCCGTGATGTATGGGGAGGATCATCAGCGATGGACAGTGAGGATCCTTCCTGATGGATGGTCAGGATCATCAGTTATGGACGGTGAGGATCATCAGTGATGGATAGTGAGCATCACCAGTGATGGATGGTGAGGGTCCTTAGTGATGGATGGTGAGTATCATCAGTGATGAATGGTGATGGTCCTTAGTGATGGATGGTGAGGATCATCAGTGATGGATAGTGAGAATCGTGAGTGATGGATGGTAAGAATCATCAGTGATTGATAGTGAAGATCATCAGTGATGGATGGTTAGGGCCCTTAGTGATGGATGGTGAGGATCATCAGTGATGGATGGGGAGGATCATCAGTGATGGACAGTGAGGATCATCATGGATGGACAGTGAGGGTCCTTAGTGATGGATGGTAAGGATCATCCGTGATGGATGGTGAGTATTATCAGTGATGAATGGTGACGGTCCTTATGATGGATGGTGAGGATAGTCAGTGATGGATAGTGAGGATCATCAATGATGGATGGTGATGGCCCTTAGTTATGGATGGTAAGGCTCCTTAGTGGTGGACGATGAGGGTCCTTAGCGATGGATGGTGAGGATCATCAGTGATGGATGGTGAGGATCATCAATGAAGGACAGTGAGGGTCCTTAGTGATGGATGGTGAGGATCATCAGTGATGGACGGTGAGAGTCCTAAGTGATGGATAGTGAGGATCATCAGTCATGGAAGGTGAAGGTCCTATGTGATGGATGGTGAGGGTCATCAGTGATGGACAGTGAGGATCATCAGTGATGAATGGTGAAGGTCCTTAGTGATGGATGGTGAGGATCATCAGTGATGGATAGGGAGGATCATCAGTGATGGACTGTGAGGGTCCTTAGTGATGGATGGTGAGGATCATCAGTGATGGATGGTGAGGTTCCTTAGTGATGGATGGTGAGGATCATCAGTGATGGATAGTGAGGATCATCAGTGACGGACAGTGAAGGTCCTTAGTGAAGGATGGTGAGGATCATCAGTGATGGACGGTGAGGGTCCTAAGTGATGGATGGTAAGGATCATCAGTGATGCATGGTGAGGATCATCAGTGATGGATGGTGAGGGCTCTTAGTTATGGACGGTGAGGGTCCTTCGTGGTGGATGGTGAGGATCATCAGTGATGAACGTTGACGGTCCTTAGTGATGGATGGTGAGGGTCATCAGTGATGGATGATGAGTGTCCTTAGCGATGGATTCTGAGGATAATCAGTGATGGATGGTGAGGGTCCTTAGTGATGGAGGGTGAGGATCATCAGTGATGGATGGCGAGGATCATCAGAGATGTATGGTGATGGCCCTTAGTTATGAACAGTGAGGGTCCTTAGTGGTGGATGGTGAGGATCATCAGTGATGAATGTTGACGTTCCTTAGTGATGGATGTTGAGGATCATCAGTGATGGATGATGAGGATCCTTAGCGATGGATGTTGATGGCCCTTAGTTATGGATGGTGAGGGTCCTTAGTGGTGGATGGTGAGGATCATCAGTGATGAATGTTGACGGTCCTTAGTGATGGATGGTGAGGATCATCCGTGATGTATGGGGAGGATCATCAGTGATGGATAGTGAGGATCATCAGCGATGGACAGTGAGGATCCTTCCTGATGGATGGTCAGGATCATCAGTTATGGACGGTGAGGATCATCAGTGATGGATAGTGAGCATCACCAGTGATGGATGGTGAGGGTCCTTAGTGATGGATGGTGAGGATCATCAGTGATGAATGGTGATGGTCCTTAGTGATGGATGGTGAGGATCATCAGTGATGGATAGTGAGAATCGTGAGTGATGGATGGTAAGAATCATCAGTGATTGATAGTGAGGATCATCAGTGATGGATGGTTAGGGCCCTTAGTGATGGATGGTGAGGATCATCAGTGATGGATGGGGAGGATCATCAGTGATGGACAGTGAGGATCATCATGGATGGACAGTGAGGGTCCTTAGTGATGGATGGTAAGGATCATCCGTGATGGATGGTGAGTATTATCAGTGATGAATGGTGACGGTCCTTATGATGGATGGTGAGGATAGTCAGTGATGGATAGTGAGGATCATCAATGATGGATGGTGATGGCCCTTAGTTATGGATGGTAAGGCTCCTTAGTGGTGGACGATGAGGGTCCTTAGCGATGGATGGTGAGGATCATCAGTGATGGATGGTGAGGATCATCAATGAAGGACAGTGAGGGTCCTTAGTGATGGATGGTGAGGATCATCAGTGATGGACGGTGAGAGTCCTAAGTGATGGATGGTGAGGATCATCAGTGATGGAAGGTGAAGGTCCTATGTGATGGATGGTGAGGGTCATCAGTGATGGACAGTGAGGATCATCAGTGATGGATGGTGAGGGTCCTTATTGATGGTTGGTGAGGATCATCAGTGATGAATGGTGAAGGACCTTAGTGATGGATGGTGAGGATCATCAGTGATGGATAGGGAGGATCATCAGTGATGGACTGTGAGGGTCCTTAGTGATGGATGGTGAGGATCATCAGTGATGGATGGTGAGGTTCCTTAGTGATGGATGGTGAGGATCATCAGTGATGGATGGTGAGGATCATCAGTGACGGACAGTGAGGGTCCTTAGTGATGGATTGTGAGGATCATCAGTGATGGACGGTGAGGGTCCTAAGTGATGGATGGTAAGGATCATCAGTGATGCATGGTGAGGATCATCAGTGATGGATGGTGAGGGCTCTTAGTTATGGACGGTGAGGGTCCTTCGTGGTGGATGGTGAGGATCATCAGTGATGAACGTTGACGGTCCTTAGTGATGGATGGTGAGGGTCATCAGTGATGGATGATGAGTGTCCTTAGCGATGGATTTTGAGGATAATCAGTGATGGATGGTGAGGGTCCTTAGTGATGGAGGGTGAGGATCATCAGTGATGGATGGGGAGGATCATCAGAGATGGACGGTGATGGCCCTTAGTTATGAACAGTGAGGGTCCTTAGTGGTGGATGGTGAGGATCATCAGTGATGAATGTTGACGGTCCTTAATGATGGATGTTGAGGATCATCAGTGATGGATGATGAGGATCCTTAGCGATGGATGTTGATAGCCCTTAGTTATGGATGGTGAGGGTCCTTAGTGGTGGATGGTGAGGATCATCAGTGATGAATGTTGACGGTCCTTAGTGATGGATGGTGAGGATCATCCGTGATGTATGGGGAGGATCATCAGTGATGGACAGTGAGGATCATCAGCGATGGACAGTGAGGATCCTTCCTGATGGATGGTCAGGATCATCAGTTATGGACGGTGAGGATCATCAGTGATGGATAGTGAGCATCATCAGTGATGGATGGTGAGGGTCCTTAGTGATGGATGGTGAGGATCATCAGTGATGAATGGTGATGGTCCTTAGTGATGGATGGTGAGGATCATCAGTGATGGATAGTGAGAATCGTGAGTGATGGATGGTAAGAATCATCAGTGATTGATAGTGAGGATCATCAGTGATGGATGGTTAGGGCCCTTAGTGATGGATGGTGAGGATCATCAGTGATGGATGGGGAGGATCATCAGTGATGGACAGTGAGGATCATCAGTGATGGATGGTGAGGGCCCTTAGTTATGGACGGTGAGGGTCCTTAGTGGTGGATGGTGAGGATCATCAGTGATGAATGTTGACGGTCCTTAGTGATGGATGGTGAGGATCATCAGTGCTGGATGATGAGCGTCCTTAGCGATGGATGTTGAGGATCATCAGTGATGAATGGTGACGGTCCTTAGTGATGGATGGTGAGGATAATCAGTGATGTATAGTGAGGATCATCAATGATTAATGGTGAGGGCCCTTAGTTATGGACGTTGAGGGTCCTTAACGGTGGACGACGCGGGTCCTTAGCGATGGATGGTGCAGATCATCAGTGATGGATGGTGATGATCATCAGTGATGGACGGTGAGGGTCCTTAGTGATGGATGGTGAGGATCATCAGTGATGGACAGTGAGGATCATCAGTGATGGATGGTGAGGGGCCTTAGTGACGGATGCTGAGGGTCCTTAGTTATGGACGGTGAGGGTCCTTAGTGGTGGACGATGAGGGTCCTTAACGATGGATGGTGAGGATCATCAGTGATGGATGGCGATGATCATCAGTGATGGACGGTGAGGGTCCTTAGGGATGGATGGTGAGGATCATCAGTGATGAATGGTGACGGTCCTTAGTGATGGATGGTGAGGATAATCAGTGATGGATAGTGAGGATCATCAGTGATGAACAGTGAGGATCATCAGTGATGGATGGTGAGAGTCCTTAGTTATGGACGGTGAGGGTCCTTAGTGGTGGACGATGAGGGTCCTTAACGATGGATGGTGAGGATCATCAGTGATGGATGGTGAGGATCATCAATGATAGATGGAGAGGATCATCAGTGATGGATGGTGGGGGTCCTTAGTGATGGATGGTGAGGATCATCAGTGTTGGATGGGGAGGATCATCAGTGATGGACAGTGAGGATCATCAGCGATGGACAGTGAGGATCCTTAGTGATGGACGGTGAGGATCATCAGTTATGGACGGTGAGGATCATCAGTGATGGATCGTGAGAATCATCACTGATGGATGGTGAGGGTCCTTAGTGATGGATGGTGAGGATCATCAGTGATGAATGGTGACGGTCCTTAGTGGTGGACGGTGAGGATCATCAGTGATGGATAGTGAGAATCGTGAGTGATGGATGGTAAGAATCATCAGTGATGGATAGTGAGGATCATCAGTGATGGATGGTGAGGGCCCTTAGTGATGGATGGTGACGATCATCAGTGATGGATGCGGAGGATCATCAGTGATGGACAGTGAGGATCATCAGTGATGGATAGTGAGAGTCTTTACTGATGGATGGTAAGGATCATCAGTGATCGATGGTGAGGATCATCAGTGATAGATGGTAAGAATCATCAGTAATGGATAGTGAGAATCAGCGGTGATGGATAGTGAGGATCATCACTGATGGATGTTGATGGCCCTTAGTTATGGATGGTGAGGGTCCTTAGTGGTGGATGGTGAGGATCATCAGTGATGAATGTTGACGGTCCTTAGTGATGGATGGTGAGGATCATCAGTGATGGATAGTGAGAATCATCAGTGATGGATGGTAAGAATCATCAGTAGTGGATAGTGAGAATCATCGGTGATGGATAGTGAGGATCATCAGTGATGGATGTTGAGGGCCCTTAGTTATGGACGGTGAGGGTCCTTAGTGGTGGATGGTGAGGATCATCAGTGATGAATGTTGACGGTCCTTAGTGATGGATGGTGAGGATCATCAGTGCTGGATGATGAGGGTCCTTAGCGATGGATGTTGAGGATCATCAGTGATGGATGGTGAGGGTCCTTAGTGATGGATGGTGAGGATCATCAGTGATGGATGGTGAGGATCATCAGTGCTGGATGATGAGGGTCCTTAGCGATGGATGTTGAGGATCATCAGTGATGGACAGTGAGGGTCCTTAGTGATGGATGGTGAGGATCATCAGTGATGGATGGTGAGGGTCCTTAGTGATGGATGGTGAGGATCATCAGTGTTGGATGGGGAGGATCATCAGTGATGGACAGTGAGGATCATCAGCGATGGACAGTGAGGATCCTTAGTGATGGACGGTGAGGATCATCAGTTATGGACGGTGAGGATCATCAGTGATGGATCGTGAGAATCATCAGTGATGGATGTTGAGGGTCCTTAGTGATGGATGGTGAGGATCATCAGTGATGAATGGTGACGGTCCTTAGTGGTGGACGGTGAGGATCATTAGTGATGGATAGTGAGAATCGTGAGTGATGGATGGTAAGAATCATCAGTGATGGATAGTGAGGATCATCAGTGATGGATGGTGAGGGCCCTTAGTGATGGATGGTGACGATCATCAGTGATGGATGGGGAGGATCATCAGTGATGGACAGTGAGGATCATCAGTGATGGATAGTGAGAGTCCTTAGTGATGGATGGTAAGGATCATCAGTGATGGATGGTGAGGATCATCAGTGATAGATGGTAAGAATCATCAGTAATGGATAGTGAGAATCATCGGTGATGGATAGTGAGGATCATCACTGATGGATGGTAATGGCCCTTAGTTATGGACGGTGAGGGTCCTTAGTGGTGGATGCTGAAGATCATCAGTGATGAACGTTGACGGTCCTTAGTGATGGATGGTGAGGGTCATCAGTGATGGATAGTGAGAATCATCAGTGATGGATGGTAAGAATCATCAGTAGTGGATAGTGAAAATCATCGGTGATGGATAGTGAGGATCATCAGTGATGGATGTTGAGGGCCCTTAGTTATGGACGGTGAGGGTCCTTAGTGGTGGATGGTGAGGATCATCAGTGATGAATGTTGACGGTCCTTAGTGATGGATGGTGAGGATCATCAGTGCTGGATGATGAGGGTCCTTAGCGATGGATGTTGAGAATCATCAGTGATGGATGGTGAGGGTCCTTAGTGATGGATGGTGAGGATCATCAGTGATGGACGGTGAGGATCTTGAGTGATGGATTGTGAGAATCGTCAGTGATGGATAGTGAGGATCATCGATGATGGATGGTGAGGGCCCTTAGTTATGGACGGTGAGGGTCCTTAGCGGTGGACGATGCGGGTCCTTAGCGATGGATGGTGCGGATCATCAGTGATGGATGGTGATGCTCATCAGTGATGGACGGTGAGGGTCCTTAGTGATGGATGGTGAGGTTCATCAGTGATGGACAGTGAGGATCATCAGTGATGGATGGTGAGGGTCCTTAGTGACGGATGGTGAGGGTCCTTAGTTATGGACGGTGAGGGTCCTTAGTGGTGGACGATGAGGGTCCTTAACGATGGATGGTGAGGATCATCAGTGATGGATGGTGGATCATCAGTGATGGACGGTGAGGGTCCTTAGGGATGGATGGTGAGTATTATCAGTGATGAATGGTGACGGTCCTTAGTGATGGATGGTGAGGATAGTCAGTGATGGATAGTGAGGATCATCAATGATGGATGGTGATGGCCCTTAGTTATGGATGGTAAGGCTCCTTAGTGGTGGACGATGAGGGTCCTTAGCGATGGATGGTGAGGATCATCAGTGATGGATGGTGAGGATCATCAATGAAGGACAGTGAGGGTCCTTAGTGATGGATGGTGAGGATCATCAGTGATGGACGGTGAGAGTCCTAAGTGATGGATGGTGAGGATCATCAGTGATGGAAGGTGAAGGTCCTATGTGATGGATGGTGAGGGTCATCAGTGATGGATGATGAGTGTCCTTAGCGATGGATTCTGAGGATAATCAGTGATGGATGGTGAGGGTCCTTAGTGATGGAGGGTGAGGATCATCAGTGATGGATGGCGAGGATCATCAGAGATGTATGGTGATGGCCCTTAGTTATGAACAGTGAGGGTCCTTAGTGGTGGATGGTGAGGATCATCAGTGATGAATGTTGACGTTCCTTAGTGATGGATGTTGAGGATCATCAGTGATGGATGATGAGGATCCTTAGCGATGGATGTTGATGGCCCTTAGTTATGGATGGTGAGGGTCCTTAGTGGTGGATGGTGAGGATCATCAGTGATGAATGTTGACGGTCCTTAGTGATGGATGGTGAGGATCATCCGTGATGTATGGGGAGGATCATCAGTGATGGATAGTGAGGATCATCAGCGATGGACAGTGAGGATCCTTCCTGATGGATGGTCAGGATCATCAGTTATGGACGGTGAGGATCATCAGTGATGGATAGTGAGCATCACCAGTGATGGATGGTGAGGGTCCTTAGTGATGGATGGTGAGTATCATCAGTGATGAATGGTGATGGTCCTTAGTGATGGATGGTGAGGATCATCAGTGATGGATAGTGAGAATCGTGAGTGATGGATGGTAAGAATCATCAGTGATTGATAGTGAGGATCATCAGTGATGGATGGTTAGGGCCCTTAGTGATGGATGGTGAGGATCATCAGTGATGGACAGTGAGGATCATCATGGATGGACAGTGAGGGTCCTTAGTGATGGATGGTAAGGATCATCCGTGATGGATGGTGAGTATTATCAGTGATGAATGGTGACGGTCCTTATGATGGATGGTGAGGATAGTCAGTGATGGATAGTGAGGATCATCAATGATGGATGGTGATGGCCCTTAGTTATGGATGGTAAGGCTCCTTAGTGGTGGACGATGAGGGTCCTTAGCGATGGATGGTGAGGATCATCAGTGATGGATGGTGAGGATCATCAATGAAGGACAGTGAGGGTCCTTAGTGATGGATGGTGAGGATCATCAGTGATGGACGGTGAGAGTCCTAAGTGATGGATGGTGAGGATCATCAGTGATGGAAGGTGAAGGTCCTATGTGATGGATGGTGAGGGTCATCAGTGATGGACAGTGAGGATCATCAGTGATGGATGGTGAGGGTCCTTATTGATGGGTGGTGAGGATCATCAGTGATGAATGGTGAAGGTCCTTAGTGATGGATGGTGAGGATCATCAGTGATGGATAGTGAGGATCATCAGTGACGGACAGTGAGGGTCCTTAGTGATGGATGGTGAGGATCATCAGTGATGGACGGTGAGGGTCCTAAGTGATGGATGGTAAGGATCATCAGTGATGCATGGTGAGGATCATCAGTGATGGATGGTGAGGGCTCTTAGTTATGGACGGTGAGGGTCCTTCGTGGTGGATGGTGAGGATCATCAGTGATGAACGTTGACGGTCCTTAGTGATGGATGGTGAGGGTCATCAGTGATGGATGATGAGTGTCCTTAGCGATGGATTTTGAGGATAATCAGTGATGGATGGTGAGGGTCCTTAGTGATGGAGGGTGAGGATCATCAGTGATGGATGGGGAGGATCATCAGAGATGGATGGTGATGGCCCTTAGTTATGAACAGTGAGGGTCCTTAGTGGTGGATGGTGAGGATCATCAGTGATGAATGTTGACGGTCCTTAGTGATGGATGTTGAGGATCATCAGTGATGGATGATGAGGATCCTTAGCGATGGATGTTGATGGCCCTTAGTTATGGATGGTGAGGGTCCTTAGTGGTGGATGGTGAGGATCATCAGTGATGAATGTTGACGGTCCTTAGTGATGGATGGTGAGGATCATCCGTGATGTATGGGGAGGATCATCAGTGATGGACAGTGAGGATCATCAGCGATGGACAGTGAGGATCCTTCCTGATGGATGGTCAGGATCATCAGTTATGGACGGTGAGGATCATCAGTGATGGATAGTGAGCATCATCAGTGATGGATGGTGAGGGTCCTTAGTGATGGATGGTGAGGATCATCAGTGATGAATGGTGATGGTCCTTAGTGATGGATGGTGAGGATCATCAGTGATGGATAGTGAGAATCGTGAGTGATGGATGGTAAGAATCATCAGTGATTGATAGTGAGGATCATCAGTGATGGATGGTTAGGGCCCTTAGTGATGGATGGTGAGGATCATCAGTGATGGATGGGGAGGATCATCAGTGATGGACAGTGAGGATCATCAGTGATGGATGGTGAGGGCCCTTAGTTATGGACGGTGAGGGTCCTTAGTGGTGGATGGTGAGGATCATCAGTGATGAATGTTGACGGTCCTTAGTGATGGATGGTGAGGATCATCAGTGCTGGATGATGAGCGTCCTTAGTGATGGATGTTGAGGATCATCAGTGATGAATGGTGACGGTCCTTAGTGATGGATGGTGAGGATAATCAGTGATGTATAGTGAGGATCATCAATGATTAATGGTGAGGGCCCTTAGTTATGGACGTTGAGGGTCCTTAGCGGTGGACGAAGCGGGTCCTTAGCGATGGATGGTGCAGATCATCAGTGATGGATGGTGATGATCATCAGTGATGGACGGTGAGGGTCCTTAGTGATGGATGGTGAGGATCATCAGTGATGGACAGTGAGGATCATCAGTGATGGATGGTGAGGGGCCTTAGTGACGGATGCTGAGGGTCCTTAGTTATGGACGGTGAGGGTCCTTAGTGGTGGACGATGAGGGTCCTTAACGATGGATGGTGAGGATCATCAGTGATGGATGGCGATGATCATCAGTGATGGACGGTGAGGGTCCTTAGGGATGGATGGTGAGTATCATCAGTGATGAATGGTGACGGTCCTTAGTGATGGATGGTGAGGATAATCAGTGATGGATAGTGAGGATCATCAGTGATGAACAGTGAGGATCATCAGTGATGGATGGTGAGAGTCCTTAGTTATGGACGGTGAGGGTCCTTAGTGGTGGACGATGAGGGTCCTTAACGATGGATGGTGAGGATCATCAGTGATGGATGGTGAGGATCATCAATGATGGATGGTGAGGATCATCAGTGATGGATGGTGAGGGTCCTTAGTGATGGATGGTGAGGATCATCAGTGTTGGATGGGGAGGATCATCAGTGATGGACAGTGAGGATCATCAGTGATGGATAATGAGAGTCTTTACTGATGGATGGTAAGGATCATCAGTGATCGATGGTGAGGATCATCAGTGATAGATGGTAAGAATCATCAGTAATGGATAGTGAGAATCAGCGGTGATGGATAGTGAGGATCATCACTGATGGATGTTGATGGCCCTTAGTTATGGATGGTGAGGGTCCTTAGTGGTGGATGGTGAGGATCATCAGTGATGAATGTTGACGGTCCTTAGTGATGGATGGTGAGGATCATCAGTGATGGATGGTGAGAATCATCAGTGATGGATGGTAAGAATCATCAGTAGTGGATAGTGAGAATCATCGGTGATGGATAGTGAGGATCATCAGTGATGGATGTTGAGGGCCCTTAGTTATGGACGGTGAGGGTCCTTAGTGGTGGATGGTGAGGATCATCAGTGATGAATGTTGACGGTCCTTAGTGATGGATGGTGAGGATCATCAGTGCTGGATGATGAGGGTCCTTAGCGATGGATGTTGAGGATCATCAGTGATGGATGGTGAGGGTCCTTAGTGATGGATGGTGAGGATCATCAGTGATGGATGGTGAGGATCATCAGTGCTGGATGATGAGGGTCCTTAGCGATAGATGTTGAGGATCATCAGTGATGGACAGTGAGGGTCCTTAGTGATGGATGGTGAGGATCATCAGTGATGGATGGTGAGGGTCCTTAGTGATGGATGGTGAGGATCATCAGTGTTGGATGGGGAGGATCATCAGTGATGGACAGTGAGGATCATCAGCGATGGACAGTGAGGATCCTTAGTGATGGACGGTGAGGATCATCAGTTATGGACGGTGAGGATCATCAGTGATGGATCGTGAGAATCATCAGTGATGGATGTTGAGGGTCCTTAGTGATGGATGGTGAGGATCATCAGTGATGAATGGTGACGGTCCTTAGTGGTGGACGGTGAGGATCATTAGTGATGGATAGTGAGAATCGTGAGTGATGGATGGTAAGAATCATCAGTGATGGATAGTGAGGATCATCAGTGATGGATGGTGAGGGCCCTTAGTGATGGATGGTGAGGATCATCAGTGATGGATGGGGAGGATCATCAGTGATGGACAGTGAGGATCATCAGTGATGGACAGTGAGGGTCCTTAGTGATGGATGGTAAGGATCATCAGTGATGGATGGTGAGGATCATCAGTGATGGATGGTAAGAATCATCAGTAATGGATAGTGAGAATCATCGGTGATGGATAGTGAGGATCATCACTGATGGATGGTAATGGCCCTTAGTTATGGACGGTGAGGGTCCTTAGTGGTGGATGCTGAAGATCATCAGTGATGAACGTTGACGGTCCTTAGTGATGGATGGTGAGGGTCATCAGTGATGGATAGTGAGAATCATCAGTGATGGATGGTAAGAATCATCAGTAATGGATAGTGAGAATCATCGGTGATGGATAGTGAGGATCATCAGTGATGGATGGTGAGGGCCCTTAGTTATGGACGGTGAGGGTCCTTAGTGGTGGATGGTGAGGATCATCAGTGATGAATGTTGACGGTCCTTAGTGATAGATGGTGAGGATCATCAGTGCTGGATGATGAGGGTCCTTAGCGATGGATGTTGAGGATCATCAGTGATGGATGGTGAGGGTCCTTAGTGATGGATGGTGAGGATCATCAGTGATGGACGGTGAGGATCATTAGTGATGGATAGTGAGAATCGTCAGTGATGGATAGTGAGGATCATCAATGATGGATGGTGAGGGCCCTTAGTTATGGACGGTGAGGGTTCTTAGCGGTGGACGATGCGGGTCCTTAGCGATGGATGGTGCGGATCATCAGTGATGGATGGTGATGATCATCAGTGATGGACGGTGAGGGTCCTTAGTGATGGATGGTGAGGTTCATCAGTGATGGACAGTGAGGATCATCAGTGATGGATGGTGAGGGTCCTTAGTGACGGATGGTGAGGGTCCTTAGTTATGGACGGTGAGGGTCCTTAGTGGTGGACGATGAGGGTCCTTAACGATGGATGGTGAGGATCATCAGTGATGGATGGTGATGATCATCAGTGATGGACGGTGAGGGTCCTTAGGGATGGATGGTGAGTATTATCAGTGATGAATGGTGACATTCCTTAGTGATGGATGGTGAGGATAATCAGTGATGGATAGTGAGGATCATCAATGATGGATGGTGATGGCCCTTAGTTATGGATGGTGAGGGTCCTTAGTGGTGGACGATGAGGGTCCTTAGCGATGGATGGTGAGGATCAGCAGTGATCGATGGTGAGGATCATCAGTAAAGGACAGTGAGGGTCCTTAGTGATGGATGGTGAGGATCATCAGTGATGGACGGTGAGGGTCCTAAGTGATGGATGGTGAGGATCATCAGTGATGGATGGTGAAGGTCCTATGTGCTGGATGGTGAGGGTTATCAGTGACAGACAGTGAGGATCATCAGTGATGGATGGTGAGGTTCCTTATTGATGGATGGTGAGGATCATCAGTGATGAATGGTGACGGTCCTTAGAGATGGATGGTGAGGATCATCAGTGATGGATGGGGAGGATCATCAGTGATGGACTGTGAGGGTCCTTAGTGTTGGATGGTGAGGATCATCAGTGATGGATGGTGAGGTTCCTTAGTGATGGATGGTGAGGATCATCAGTGATGGATGGGGACGATCATCAATGATGGACAGTGAGGATCATCAGCGATGGACAGTGAGGGTCCTTAGTGATGGATGGTGAGGATCATCAGTGATGGACGGTGAGGGTGCTAAGTGATGGATGGTGAGGATCATCAGTGATGGATGGTGAGGATCATCAGTGACGGACAGTGAGGGTCATTAGTGATGGATGGTGAGGATCATCAGTGATGGACGGCGAGGGTCCTAAGTGATGGATGGTAAGGATCATCAGTGATGCATGGTGAGGATCATCAATGATGGATGGTGAGGGCTCTTAGTTATGGACGGTGAGGGTCCTTCGTGGTGGATGGTGAGGATCATCAGTGATGGATGGTAAGAATCATCAGTAATGGATACTGAGAATCATCAGTGATGGATAGTGAGGATCATCAGTGATGGATGGTGAGGGCCCTTAGTTATGGACGGTGAGGGTCCTTAGTGGTGGATGGTGAGGATCATCAGTGATGAATGTTGACGGTCCTTAGTGATGTATGGTGAGGATCATCAGTGCTGGATGATGAGGGTCCTTAGCGATGGATGTTGAGGATCATCAGTGATGAATGGTGACGTTCCTTAGTGATGGATGGTGAGGATAATCAGTGATGTATAGTGAGGATCATCAATGATGAATGGTGAGGGCCCTTAGTTATGGACGTTGAGGGTCCTTAGCGGTGGACGACGCGGGTCCTTAGCGATGGATGGTGCAGATCATCAGTGATGGATGGTGATGATCATCAGTGACGGACTGTGAGGGTCCTTAGTGATGGATGGTGAGGATCATCAGTGATGGACAGTGAGGATCATCAGTGATGGATGGTGAGGGTCCTTAGTGACGGATGCTGAGGGTCCTTAGTTATGGACGGTGAGGGTCCTTAACGATGGATGGTGAGGATCATCAGTGATGGATGGCGATGATCATCAGTGATGGACGGTGAGGGTCCTTAGTGATGGATGGTGAGGATCATCAGTGCTGGATGATGAGGGTCCTTAGCGATGGATGTTGAGGATCATCAGTGATGAATGGTGACGGTCCTTAGTGATGGATGGTGAGGATAATCAGTGATGTATAGTGAGGATCATCAATGATGAATGGTGAGGGCCCTTAGTTATGGACGTTGAGGGTCCTTAGCGGTGGACGACGCGGGTTCTTAGCGATGGATGGTGCAGATCATCAGTGATGGATGGTGATGATCATCAGTGATGGACGGTGAGGGTCCTTAGTGATGGATGGTGAGGATCATCAGTGATGGACAGTGAGGATCATCAGTGATGGATGGTGAGGGGCCTTAGTGACGGATGCTGAGGGTCCTTAGTTATGGACGGTGAGGGTCCTTAGTGGTGGACGATGAGGGTCCTTAACGATGGATGGTGAGGATCATCAGTGATGGATGGCGATGATCATCAGTGATGGACGGTGAGGGTCCTTAGGGTTGGATGGTGAGGATCATCAGTGATGAATGGTGACGGTCCTTAGTGATGGATGGTGAGGATAATCAGTGATGGATAGTGAGGATCATCAGTGATGAACAGTGAGGATCATCAGTGATGGATGGTGAGAGTCCTTAGTTATGGACGGTGAGGGTCCTTAGTGGTGGACGATGAGGGTCCTTAACGATGGATGGTGAGGATCATCAGTGATGGATGGTGAGGATCATCAATGATAGATGGAGAGGATCATCAGTGATGGATGGTGGGGGTCCTTAGTGATGGATGGTGAGGATCATCAGTGTTGGATGGGGAGGATCATCAGTGATGGACAGTGAGGATCATCAGCGATGGACAGTGAGGATCCTTAGTGATGGACGGTGAGGATCATCAGTTATGGACGGTGAGGATCATCAGTGATGGATCGTGAGAATCATCAGTGATGGATGTTGAGGGTCCTTAGTGATGGATGGTGAGGATCATCAGTGATGAATGGTGACGGTCCTTAGTGGTGGACGGTGAGGATCATCAGTGATGGATAGTGAGAATCGTGAGTGATGGATGGTAAGAATCATCAGTGATGGATAGTGAGGATCATCAGTGATGGATGGTGAGGGCCCATAGTGATGGATGGTGATGATCATCAGTGATGGATGGGGAGGATCATCAGTGATGGACAGTGAGGATCATCAGTGATGGATAGTGAGAGTCCTTAGTGATGGATGGTAAGGATCATCAGTGATGGATGGTGAGGATCATCAGTGATAGATGGTAAGAATCATCAGTAATCGATAGTGAGAATCATCGGTGATGGATAGTGAGGATCATCACTGATGGATGGTAATGGCCCTTAGTTATGGACGGTGAGGGTCCTTAGTGGTGGATGCTGACGATCATCAGTGATGAACGTTGACGGTCCTTAGTAATGAATGGTGAGGATCATCAGTGATGGATAGTAAGAATCATCAGTGATGGATGGTAAGAATCATCAGTAGTGGATAGTGAGAATCATCGGTGATGGATAGTGAGGATCATCAGTGATGGATGTTGAGGGCCCTTAGTTTATGGACGGTGAGGGTCCTTAGTGGTGGATGGTGAGGATCATCAGTGATGAATGTTGACGGTCCTTAGTGATGGATGGTGAGGATCATCAGTGCTGGATGATGAGGGTCCTTAGCGATGGATGTTGAGGATCATCAGTGATGGATGGTGAGGGTCCTTAGTGATGGATGGTGAGGATCATCAGTGATGGACGGTGAGGATCTTGAGTGATGGATTGTGAGAATCGTCAGTGATGGATAGTGAGGATCATCGATGATGGATGGTGAGGGCCCTTAGTTATGGACGGTGAGGGTCCTTAGCGGTGGACGATGCGGGTCCTTAGCGATGGAAGGTGCGGATCATCAGTGATGGATGGTGATGCTCATCAGTGATGGACGGTGAGGGTCCTTAGTGATGGATGGTGAGGTTCATCAGTGATGGACAGTGAGGATCATCAGTGATGGATGGTGATGGTCCTTAGTGACGGATGGTGAGAGTCCTTAGTTATGGACGGTGAGGGTCCTTAGTGGTGGACGATGAGGGTCCTTAACGATGGATGGTGAGGATCATCAGTGATGGATGGTGATGATCATCAGTGATGGACGGTGAGGGTCCTTAGGGATGGATGGTGAGTATTATCAGTGATGAATGGTGACGGTCCTTATGATGGATGGTGAGGATAGTCAGTGATGGATAGTGAGGATCATCAATGATGGATGGTGATGGCCCTTAGTTATGGATGGTAAGGCTCCTTAGTGGTGGACGATGAGGGTCCTTAGCGATGGATGGTGAGGATCATCAGTGATGGATGGTGAGGATCATCAATGAAGGACAGTGAGGGTCCTTAGTGATGGATGGTGAGGATCATCAGTGATGGACGGTGAGAGTCCTAAGTGATGGATGGTGAGGATCATCAGTGATGGAAGGTGAAGGTCCTATGTGATGGATGGTGAGGGTCATCAGTGATGGACAGTGAGGATCATCAGTGATGGATGGTGAGGGTCCTTATTGATGGGTGGTGAGGATCATCAGTGATGAATGGTGAAGGTCCTTAGTGATGGATGGTGAGGATCATCAGTGATGGATAGGGAGGATCATCAGTGATGGACTGTGAGGGTCCTTAGTGATGGATGGTGAGGATCATCAGTGATGGATGGTGAGAGTCCTAAGTGATGGATGGTGAGGATCATCAGTGATGGAAGGTGAAGGTCCTATGTGATGGATGGTGAGGGTCATCAGTGATGGACAGTGAGGATCATCAGTGATGGATGGTGAGGGTCCTTATTGATGGATGGTGAGGATCATCAGTGATGAATGGTGACGGTCCTTAGTGATGGATGGTGAGGATCATCAGTGATGGATAGGGAGGATCATCAGTGATGGACTGTGAGGGTCCTTAGTGATGGATGGTGAGGATCATCAGTGATGGATGGTGAGGTTCCTTAGTGATGGATGGTGAGGATCATCAGTGATGGATGGGGACGATCATCAATGATGGACAGTGAGGATCATCAGCGATGGACAGTGAGGGTCCTTAGTGATGGATGATGAGGATCATCAGTGATGGATAGTGAGAATCGTCAGTGATGGATGGTGAGGGTCCTTAGTGATGGATGGTGAGGATCATCAGTGATGGACGGTGAGGGTCCTAAGTGATGGATGGTGAGGATCATCAGTGATGGATGGTGAGGATCATCAGTGACGGACAGTGAGGGTCCTTAGTGATGGATGGTGAGGATCATCAGTGATGCATGGTGAGGATCATCAGTGATGGATGGTGAGGGCTCTTAGTTATGGACGGTGAGGGTCCTTCGTGGTGGATGGTGAGGATCATCAGTGATGGATGGTAAGAATCATCAGTAATGGATACTGAGAATCATCAGTGATGGATAGTGAGGATCATCAGTGATGGATGGTGAGGGCCCTTAGTTATGGACGGTGAGGGTCCTTAGTGGTGGATGGTGAGGATCATCAGTGATGAATGTTGACGGTCCTTAGTGATGGATGGTGACGATCATCAGTGCTGGATGATGAGGGTCCTTAGCGATGGATGTTGAGGATCATCAGTGATGAATGGTGACGGTCCTTAGTGATGGATGGTGAGGATAATCAGTGATGTATAGTGAGGATCATCAATGATGAATGGTGAGGGCCCTTAGTTATGGACGTTGAGGGTCCTTAGCGGTCGACGACGCGGGTCCTTAGCGATGGATGGTGCAGATCATCAGTGATGGATGGTGATGATCATCAGTGATGGACGGTGAGGGTCCTTAGTGATGGATGGTGAGGATCATCAGTGATGGACAGTGAGGATCATCAGTGATGGATGGTGAGGGTCCTTAGTGACGGATGCTGAGGGTCCTTAGTTATGGACGGTGAGGGTCCTTAACGATGGATGGTGAGGATCATCAGTGATGGATGACGATGATCATCAGTGATGGACGGTGAGGGTCCTTAGTGATGGATGGTGAGGATCATCAGTGATGGACGGTGAGGGTCCGAAGTGATGGATGGTGAGGATCATCAGTGATGGATGGTGAGGATCATCAGTGATGGACAGTGAGGGTCCTTAGTGATGGATGGTGAGGATCATCAGTGATGGACGGTGAGGGTCCTAAGTGATGGATGGTAAGGATCATCAGTGATGCATGGTGAGGATCATCAGTGATGGATGGTGAGGGCTCTTAGTTATGGACGGTGAGGGTCCTTCGTGGTGGATGGTGAGGATCATCAGTGATGGATGGTAAGAATCATCAGTAATGGATACTGAGAATCATCGGTGATGGATAGTGAGGATCATCAGTGATGGATGGTGAGGGCCCTTAGTTATGGACGGTGAGGGTCCTTAGTGGTGGATGGTGAGGATCATCAGTGATGAATGTTGACGGTCCTTAGTGATGGATGGTGAGGATCATCAGTGCTGGATGATGAGGGTCCTTAGCGATGGATGTTGAGGATCATCAGTGATGAATGGTGACAGTCCTTAGTGATGGATAGTGAGGTTAATCAGTGATGGATAGTGAGGATCATCAATGATGGATGGTGAGGGCCCTTAGTTATGGACGTTGAGGGTCCTTAGCGGTCGACGACGCGGGTCCTTAGCGATGGATGGTACAGATCATCAGTGATGGATGGTGATGATCATCAGTGATGGACGGTGAGGGTCCTTAGTGATGGATGGTGAGGATCATCAGTGATGGACAGTGAGGATCATCAGTGATGGATGGTGAGGGTCCTTAGTGATGGATGGTGAGGGTCCTTAGTTATGGACGGTGAGGGTCCTTAGTGGTGGACGATGAGGGTCCTTAACGATGGATGGTGAGGATCATCAGTGATGGATGGCGATGATCATCAGTGATGGACGGTGAGGGTCCTTAGGGATGGATGGTGAGGATCATCAGTGATGAATGGTGACGGTCCTTAGTGATGGATGGTGAGGATAATCAGTGATGGATAGTGAGGATCATCAGTGATGAACAGTGAGGATCATCAGTGATGGATGGTGAGAGTCCTTAGTTATGGACGGTGAGGGTCCTTAGTGGTGGACGATGAGGGTCCTTAACGATGGATGGTGATGATCATCAGTGATGGATGGTGAGGATCATCAATGATAGATGGAGAGGATCATCAGTGATGGATGGTGAGGGTCCTTAGTGATGGATGGTGAGGATCATCAGTGTTGGATGGGGAGGATCATCAGTGATGGACAGTGAGGATCATCAGCGATGGACAGTGAGGATCCTTAGTGATGGACGGTGAGGATCATCAGTTATGGACGGTGAGGATCATCAGTGATGGATCGTGAGAATCATCAGTGATGGATGGTGAGGGTCCTTAGTGATGGATGGTGAGGAGCATCAGTGATGAATGGTGACGGTCCTTAGTGGTGGACGGTGAGGATCATCAGTGATGGATAGTGAGAATCGTGAGTGATGGATGCTAAGAATCATCAGTGATGGATAGTGAGGATGATCAGTGAAGGATGGTGAGGGCCCTTAGTGATGGATAGTGATGATCATCAGTGATGGATGCGGAGGATCATCAGTGATGCACAGTGAGGATCATCAGTGAGGGATAGTGAGAGTCTTTACAGATGGATGGTAAGGATCATCAGTGATGGATGGTGAGGATCATCAGTGATAGATGGTAAGAATCATCAGTAATGGATAGTGAGAATCATCGGTGATGGATAGTGAGGATCATCACTGATGGATTGTGATGGCCCTTAGTTATGGACGGTGAGGGTCCTTAGTGGTGGATGGTGAGGATCATCAGTGATGAATGTTGACGGTCCTTAGTGATGGATGTTGAGGATCATCAGTGATGGATGATGAGGATCCTTAGCGATGGATGTTGATGGCCCTTAGTTATGGATGGTGAGGGTCCTTAGTGGTGGATGGTGAGGATCATCAGTGATGAATGTTGACGGTCCTTAGTGATGGATGGTGAGGATCATCAGTGATGGATAGTGAGAATCATCAGTGATGGATGGTAAGAATCATCAGTAGTGGATAGTGAGAATCATCGGTGATGGATAGTGAGGATCATCAGTGATGGATGTTGAGGGCCCTTAGTTATGGACGGTGAGGGTCCTTAGTGGTGGATGGTGAGGATCATCAGTGATGAATGTTGACGGTCCTTAGTGATGGATGGTGAGGATCATCAGTGCTGGATCATGAGGGTCCTTAGCGATGGATGTTGAGGATCATCAGTGATGGATGGTGAGGGTCCTTAGTGATGGATGGTGAGGATCATCAGTGATGGATGGTGAGGATCATCAGTGCTGGATGATGAGGGTCCTTAGCGATGGATGTTGAGGATCATCAGTGATGGACAGTGAGGGTCCTTAGTGATGGATGGTGAGGATCATCAGTGATGGATGGTGAGGGTCCTTAGTGATGGATGGTGAGGATCATCAGTGTTGGATGGGGAGGATCATCAGTGATGGACAGTGAGGATCATCAGCGATGGACAGTGAGGATCCTTAGTGATGGACGGTGAGGATCATCAGTTATGGACGGTGAGGATCATCAGTGATGGATCGTGAGAATCATCAGTGATGGATGTTGAGGGTCCTTAATGATGGATGGTGAGGATCATCAGTGATGAATGGTGACGGTCCTTAGTGGTGGACGGTGAGGATCATCAGTGATGGATAGTGAGAATCGTGAGTAATGGATGGTAAGAATCATCAGTGATGGATAGTGAGGATCATCAGTGATGGATGGTGAGGGCCCTTAGTGATGGATGGTGATGATCATCAGTGATGGATGGGGAGGATCATCAGTGATGGACATTGAGGATCATCAGTGATGGGTAGTGAGAATCCTTAGTGATGGATGGTAAGGATCATCAGTGATGGATGGTGAGGATCATCAGTGATAGATGGTAAGAATCATCAGTAATGGATAGTGAGAATCATCGGTGATGGATAGTGAGGATAATCACTGATGGATGGTAATGGCCCTTAGTTATGGACGGTGAGGGTCCTTAGTGGTGGATGCTGAAGATCATCAGTGATGAACGTTGACGGTCCTTAGTGATGGATGGTGAGGATCATCAGTGATGGATAGTGAGAATCATCAGTGATGGATGGTAAGAATCATCAGTAGTGGATAGTGAGAATCATCGGTGATGGATAGTGAGGATCATCAGTGATGGATGGTGAGGGCCCTTAGTTATGGACGGTGAGGGTCCTTAGTGGTGGATGGTGAGGATCATCAGTGATGAATGTTGACGGTCCTTAGTGATGGATGGTGAGGATCATCAGTGCTGGATGATGAGGGTCCTTAGCGATGGATGTTGAGGATCATCAGTGATGGATGGTGAGGGTCCTTAGTGATGGATGGTGAGGATCATCAGTGATGGATGGTGAGGATCATCAGTGCTGGATGATGAGGGTCCTTAGCGATGGATGATGAGGATCATCAGTGATGGACAGTGAGGGTCCTTAGTGATGGATGGTGAGGATCATCAGTGATGGATGGTGAGGGTCCTTAGTGATGGATGGTGAGGATCATCAGTGTTGGATGGGGAGGATCATCAGTGATGGACAGTGAGGATCATCAGCGATGGACAGTGAGGATCCTTAGTGATGGACGGTGAGGATCATCAGTTATGGACGGTGAGGATCATCAGTGATGGATCGTGAGAATCATCAGTGATGGATGTTGAGGGTCCTTAGTGATGGATGGTGAGGATCATCAGTGATGAATGGTGACGGTCCTTAGTGGTGGACGGTGAGGATCATCAGTGATGGATAGTGAGAATCGTGAGTGATGGATGGTAAGAATCATCAGTGATGGATAGTGAGGATCATCAGTGATGGATGGTGAGGGCCCTTAGTGATGGATGGTGATGATCATCAGTGATGGATGGGGAGGATCATCAGTGATGGACAGTGAGGATCATCAGTGATGGATAGTGAGAGTCCTTAGTGATGGATGGTAAGGATCATCAGTGATGGATGGTGAGGATCATCAGTGATAGATGGTAAGAATCATCAGTAATGGATAGTGAGAATCATCGGTGATGGATAGTGAGGATCATCACTGATGGATGGTAATGGCCCTTAGTTACGGACGGTGAGGGTCCTTAGTGGTGGATGCTGAAGATCATCAGTGATGAACGTTGACGGTCCTTAGTGATGGATGGTGAGGATCATCAGTGATGGATAGTGAGAATCATCAGTGATGGATGGTAAGAATCATCAGTAGTGGACAGTGAGAATCATCAGTGATGGATAGTGAGGATCATCAGTGATGGATGTTGAGGGCCCTTAGTTATGGACGGTGAGGGTCCTTAGTGGTGGATGGTGAGGATCATCAGTGATGAATGTTGAAGGTCCTTAGTGATGGATGGTGAGGATCATCAGTGCTGGATGATGAGGGTCCTTAGCGATGGATGTTGAGGATCATCAGTGATGGATGGTGAGGGTCCTTAGTGATGGATGGTGAGGATCATCAGTGATGGACGGTGAGGATCTTGAGTGATGGATTGTGAGAATCGTCAGTGATGGATAGTGAGGATCATCGATGATGGATGGTGAGGGCCCTTAGTTATGGACGGTGAGGGTCCTTAGCGGTGGACGATGCGGGTCCTTAGCGATGGATGGTGCGGATCATCAGTGATGGATGGTGATGCTCATCAGTGATGGACGGTGAGGGTCCTTAGTGATGGATGGTGAGGTTCATCAGTGATGGACAGTGAGGATCATCAGTGATGGATGGTGAGGGTCCTTAGTGACGGATGGTGAGGGTCCTTAGTTATGGACGGTGAGGTTCCTTAGTGGTGGACGATGAGGGTTCTTAACGATGGATGGTGAGGATCATCAGTGATGGATGGTGATGATCATCAGTGATGGACGGTGAGGGTCCTTAGGGATGGATGGTGAGTATTATCAGTGATGAATGGTGACGGTCCTTAGTGATGGATGGTGAGGATAGTCAGTGATGGATAGTGAGGATCATCAATGATGGATGGTGATGGCCCTTAGTTATGGATGGTAAGGCTCCTTAGTGGTGGACGATGAGGGTCCTTAGCGATGGATGGTGAGGATCATCAGTGATGGATGGTGAGGATCATCAATGAAGGACAGTGAGGGTCCTTAGTGATGGATGGTGAGGATCATCAGTGATGGACGGTGAGAGTCCTAAGTGATGGATGGTGAGGATCATCAGTGATGGAAGGTGAAGGTCCTATGTGATGGATGGTGAGGGTCATCAGTGATGGACAGTGAGGATCATCAGTGATGGATGGTGAGGGTCCTTAGTGATGGATGGTGAGGATCATCAGTGATGGATGGTGAGGTTCCTTAGTGATGGATGGTGAGGATCATCAGTGATGGATGGGGACGATCATCAATGATGGACAGTGAGGATCATCAGCGATGGACAGTGAGGGTCCTTAGTGATGGATGGTGAGGATCATCAGTGATGGATGGTGAGGATCATCAGTGACGGACAGTGAGGGTCCTTAGTGATGGATGGTGAGGATCATCAGTGATGGACGGTGAGGGTCCTAAGTGATGGATGGTAAGGATCATCAGTGATGCATGGTGAGGATCATCAGTGATGGATGGTGAGGGCTCTTAGTTATGGACGGTGAGGGTCCTTCGTAGTGGATGGTGAGGATCATCAGTGATGAACATTGACGGTCTTTAGTGATGGATGGTGAGGGTCATCAGTGATGGATGATGAGTGTCCTTAGCGATGGATTTTGAGGATAATCAGTGATGGATGGTGAGGGTCCTTAGTGGTGGATGGTGAGGATCATCAGTGATGAATGTTGACGGTCCTTAGTGATGGATGGTGAGGATCATCCGTGATGTATGGGGAGGATCATCAGTGATGGACAGTGAGGATCATCAGCGATGGACAGTGAGGATCCTTTCTGATGGATGGTCAGGATCATCAGTTATGGACGGTGCGGATCATCAGTGATGGATAGTGAGCATCATCAGTGATGGATGGTGAGGGTCCTTAGTGATGGATGGTGAGGATCATCAGTGATGAATGGTGATGGTCCTTAGTGATGGATGGTGAGGATCATCAGTGATGGATAGTGAGAATCGTGAGTGATGGATGGTAAGAATCATCAGTGATTGATAGTGAGGATCATCAGTGATGGATGGTTAGGGCCCTTAGTGATGGATGGTGAGGATCATCAGTGATGGATGGGGAGGATCATCAGTGATGGACAGTGAGGATCATCATTGATGGACAGTGAGGGTCCTTAGTGATGGATGGTAAGGATCATCAGTGATGGATGGTGAGAATCATCAGTGATGGATGGTAAGAATCATCAGTAATGGATACTGAGAATCATCGGTGATGGATAGTGAGGATCATCAGTGATGGATGGTGAGGGCCCTTATTTATGGACGGTGAGGGTCCTTAGTGGTGGATGGTGAGGATCATCAGTGATGAATGATGACGGTCCTTAGTGATGGATGTTGAGGATCATCAGTGATGGATGATGAGGATCCTTAGCGATGGATGTTGATGGCCCTTAGTTATGGATGGTGAGGGTCCTTAGTGGTGGATGGTGAGGATCATCAGTGATGAATGTTGACGGTCCTTAGTAATGGATGGTGAGGATCATCCGTGATGTATGGGGAGGATCATCAGTGATGGACAGTGAGTATCATCAGCGATGGACAGTGAGGATCCTTCCTGATGGATGGTCAGGATCATCAGTTATGGACGGTGAGGATCATCAGTGATGGATAGTGAGCATCATCAGTGATGGATGGTGAGGGTCCTTAGTGATGGATGGTAAGAATCATCAGTGATTGATAGTGAGGATCATCAGTGATGGATGGTTAGGGCCCTTAGTGATGGATGGTGAGGATCATCAGTGATGGATGGGGAGGATCATCAGTGATGGACAGTGAGGATCATCATTGATGGACAGTGAGGGTCCTTAGTGATGGATGGTAAGGATCATCCGTGATGGATGGTGAGAATCATCAGAATCATCAGTGATGGATGGTAAGAATCATCAGTAATGGATACTGAGAATCATCGGTGATGGATAGTGAGGATAATCAGTGATGGATGGTGAGGGCCCTTAGGTATGGACGGTGAGGGTCCTTAGTGGTGGATGGTGAGGATCATCAGTGATGAATGTTGACGGTCCTTAGTGATGGATGGTGAGGATCATCAGTGCTGGATGATGAGGGTCCTTAGCGATGGATGTTGAGGATCATCAGTGATGGATGGTGAGGGTCCTTAGTGATGGATGGTGAGGATCATCAGTGATGGACGGTGAGGATCTTGAGTGATGGATTGTGAGAATCGTCAATGATGGATAGTGAGGATCATCGATGATGGATGGTGAGGGCCCTTAGTTATGGACGGTGAGGGTCCTTAGCGGTGGATGATGCGGGTCCTTAGCGATGGATGGTGCGGATCATCAGTGATGGATTTTGATGCTCATCAGTGATGGATGGTGAGGGTCCTTAGTGATGGATGGTGAGGTTCATCAGTGATGGACAGTGAGGATCATCAGTGATGGATGGTGAGGCTCCTTAGTGACAGATGGTGAGGGTCCTTAGTTATGGACGGTGAGGGTCCTTAGTGGTGGACGATGAGGGTCCTTAACGATGGATGGTGAGGATCATCAGTGATGGATGGTGATGATCATCAGTGATGGACGGTGAGGGTCCTTAGCGATGGTTGGTGATTATTATCAGTGATGAATGGTGACGGTCCTCAGTGATGGATGGTGAGGTTAATCAGTGATGGATAATCAGTGATGGATAGTGAGGATCATCAATGATGGATGGTGATGGCCCTTAGTTATGGATGGTAAGGCTCCTTAGTGGTGGACGATGAGGGTCCTTAGCGATGGATGGTGAGGATCATCAGTGATGGATGGTGAGGATCATCAATGAAGGACAGTGAGGGTCCTTAGTGATGGATGGTGAGGGTCATCAGTGATGGACGGTGAGAGTCCTAAGTGATGGATGGTGAGGATCATCAGTGATGGAAGGTGAAGTTCCTATGTGATGGATGGTGAGGGTCATCAGTGATGGACAGTGAGGATCATCAGTGATGGATGGTGAGGGTCCTTATTGATGGGTGGTGAGGATCATCAGTGATGAATGGTGAAGGTCCTTAGTGATGGATGGTGAGGATCATCAGTGATGGATAGGGAGGATCATCAGTGATGGACTGTGAGGGTCCTTAGTGATGGATGGTGAGGATCATCAGTGATGGATGGTGAGGTTCCTTAGTGATGGGTGGTGAGGATCATCAGTGATGGATGGGGACGATCATCAATGATGGACAGTGAGGATCATCAGCGATGGACAGTGAGGGTCCTTAGTGATGGATGGTGAGGATCATCAGTGATGGATGGTGAGGATCATCAGTGACGGACAGTGAGGGTCCTTAGTGATGGATGGTGAGGATCATCAGTGATGGACGGTGAGGGTCCTAAGTGATGGATGGTAAGGATCATCAGTGATGGATGGTGAGGATCATCAGTGATGGATGGTGAGGGCTCTTAGTTATGGACGGTGAGGGTCCTTCGTGGTGGATGGTGAGGATCATCAGTGATGAACGTTGACGGTCCTTAGTGATGGATGGTGAGGGTCATCAGTGATGGATGATGAGTGTACTTAGCGATGGATTTTGAGGATAATCAGTGATGGATGGTGAGGGTCCTTAGTGATGGAGGGTGAGGATCATCAGTGATGGATGGGGAGGATCATCAGAGATGGATGGTGATGGCCCTTAGTTATGAACAGTGAGGGTCCTTAGTGGTGGATGGTGAGGATCATCAGTGATGGATGGTGAGGGTCCTTAGTGATGGATGATGAGGATCATCAGTGATGAATGGTGAGGATCATCAGTGATGGATGGTAAGAATCATCAGTAAAGGTTTGTGAGAATCATCGGTGATGGATAGTGAGGATCATCAGTGATGGATAGTGAGGATCATCAGTGATGAACAGTGAGGATCATCAGTGATGGATGGTGAGAGTCCTTAGTGACGGATGGTGAGGGTCCTTAGTTATGGACGATGAGGGTCCTTAACGATGGATGGTGAGGATCATCAGTGATGGATGGTGAGGATCATCAGAGAAGGACAGTGAGGGTCCTTAGTGATGGACGGTGAGGATCATCAGTTATGGACGGTGAGGATCATCGGTGATGGATCGTGAGAATCATCAGTGATGGCTGGTGAGGGTCCTTAGTGACGGATGATGAGGCTCCTTAGTTATGTACGGTGAGGGTCCTTAGTGGTGGACGGTGAGGGTCCTTAACGATAGATGGTGAGGATCATCAGTGATGGACGGTGAGGGTCCTTAGGGATGGATAATGAGGATCATCAGTGATGAATGGTGACAGTCCTTAGTGATGGATGGTGAGGATAATTAGTGATGGATAGTGAGGATCATCAATGATGGATGGTGATGATCCTTAATTATGGATGGTGAGGGTCCTTAGTGGTGGACGATGAGGGTCCTTAGCGATGGATGGTGAGGATCATCAGTGATGGATGGTGAGGATCATCAGTGATGGATGGTGATGATCATCAGTGATGGACTGTGAGGGTCCTTAGGGATGGATGGGGAGGATCATCAGTGATGGACGGTGAGGGTCATTAGTGATGGATGGTGAGGATCATCACTGATAGACGGTGAGGGTCCTAAGTGATGGATGGTGAGGATCATCAGTGATGGATGGTGAAGGTCCTAAGTGATGGATGGTGAGGGTCATCAGTGATGGACAGTGAGGATCATCAGTGATGGATGGTGAGGGTCCTTAGTGATGGATGATGAGGATCATCAGTGATGAATGGTGAGGATCATCAGTGATGGATGGTGAGGATCATCAGTGAAGGACAGTGAGGGTCCTTAGTGATGGATGGTGAGGATCATCAATGATAGATGGAGAGGATCATCAGTGATGGACAGTGAGGGTCCTTAGTGATGGATGGTGAGGATCATCAGTGATGGATGGTGAGGGTCCTTAGTGATGGATGGTGAGGATCATCCGTGATGGATGGGGAGGATCATCAGTGATGGACACTGAGGATCAACAGCGATGGACAGTGAGGATCCTAAGTGATGGATGGTGAGGATCATCAGTTATGGACGGTGAGGATCATCAGTGCTGGATTGTGAGAATCATCAGTGATGGATGGTGAGGGTCCTTAGTGGTGGACGGTGAGGATCATCAGTGATGGATAGTGAGAATCGTGTGTGATGGATGGTAAGAATCATCAGTGATGGATAGTAAGGATCATCAGTGATGGATGGTGAGGGCCCTTAGTGATGGATGGTGATGATCATAAGTGATGGATGGGGAGGATCATCAGTGATGGACAGTGAGAGTCCTTAGTGATGGATGGTAAGGATCATCAGTGATGGATGGTGAGGATCATCAGTGATGGATGGTAAGAATCATCAGTAATGGATAGTGAGAATCATCGGTGATGGATAGTGATGGATGGTGATAGGCCTTAGTTATGGACGGTGAGGGTCCTTCGTGGTGGATGGTGAGGATCATCAGTGATGAATGTTGACGGTCCTTAGTGATGGATGTTGAAGATCATCAGTGATGGATGATGAGGATCCTTAGCGATGGATGTTGATGGCCCTTAGTTATGGATGGTGAGGGTCATTAGTGGTGAATGGTGAGGATCATCAGTGATGAATGTTGACGGTCCTTAGTGATGGATGGTGAGGATCATCCGTGATGTATGGGGAGGATCATCAGTGATGGACAGTGAGGATCATCAGCGATGGACAGTGATGATCCTTCCTGATGGATGGTCAGGATCATCAGTTATGGACGGTCAGGATCATCAGTGATGGATAGTGAGAATCATCAGTGATGGATGGTGAGGGTCCTTAGTGATGGATGGTGAGGATCAACAGTGATGAATGGTGACGGTCCTTAGTGATGGATGGTGAGGATCATCAGTGATGGGTAGTGAGAATCGTCAGTGATGGATGGTAAGAATCATCAGTGATGGATGGTGTGGATCATCAGTGATGGATGGTGATGATCATCAGTGAAGGACGTGAGGGTACTTAGTGATGGATGGTGAGGATCATCAGTGATGGACAGTGAGGATCATCAGTGATGGATGGTGAGGGTCCTTAGTGACGGATGGTGAGGCTCCTTAGTTATGGATGGTGAGGGTCCTTAGAGGTGGACGACGAGGGTCCTTAGCGATGGATGGTGAGTATCATCAGTGATGGATGGTGAGGATCATCAGTGATGGATGGTGATGATCAACAGTGATGGACTGTGAGGGTCCTTAGGGATGGATGGTGAGGATCAACAGTGATGGACGGTGACGATCATTAGTGATGGATAGGGAGAATCTTCAGTGATGGATAGTGAGGATCATCAATGATGGATGGTGAGGGCGCTTAGTTATGGACGGTGAGGGTTCTTAGCGGTGGACGACGCGGGTCCTTAGCGATGGATGGTGCAGATCATCAGTGTTGGATGGTGATGATCATCAGTGATGGACGGTGAGGGTCCTTAGTGATGGATGGTGATGATCATCAGTGATGGACAGTGAGGATCATCAGTGATGGATGGTGAGGGTCCTTAGTGACGGATGCTGAGGGTCCTTAGTTATGGACGGTGAGGGTCCTTAGTGGTGGACGATGAGGGTCCTTAACGATGGATGGTGAGGATCATCAGTGATGGACGGCGAGGATCATCAATGATGGATGGTAAGAATCATCAGTAATGGATGGGGAGGGTCATTAGTGATGGACAGTGAGGGTCCTTAGTGATGGATGGTAAGGATCATCCGTGATGGATGGTGAGAATCATCAGTGATGGATGGTAAGAATCATCAGTAATGGATAGTGAGAATCATCGGTGATGGATAGTGAGGATCATCAGTGATGGATGGTGCGGGCCCTTAGTTATGGACGGTGAGGGTCGTTAGTGGTGACTGGTGAGGATCATTAGTGATGAATGTTGACGGTCCTTAGTGATGGATGGTGAGGATCATTAGTGCTGGATGATGAGGGTCCTTAGCGATGGATGTTGAGGATTATCAGTGATGGATGGTGAGGGTCCTTAGTGATGGATGGTGAGGATCATCAGTGATGGACGGTGAGGATCATCAGTGATGGATAGTGAGAATCGTCAGTGATGGATAGTGAGGATCATCGATGATGGATGGTGAGGGCCCTTAGTTATGGACGATCCGGGTCCTTAGCGATGGATGGTGCGGATCATCAGTGATGGATGGTGATGATCATCAGTGATGG
Organism: Mobula hypostoma; assembly: GCF_963921235.1. NCBI lineage: Eukaryota > Metazoa > Chordata > Chondrichthyes > Myliobatiformes > Myliobatidae > Mobula > Mobula hypostoma. The sequence continues at coordinate 68,459,072 of NC_086107.1, read as the reverse complement.
ACGGTGAGGGTCCTTAGTGACGGATGGTGAGAGTCCTTAGTTATGGACGGTGAGGGTCCTTAGTGGTGGACGATGAGGGTCCTTATCGATGGATGCTGAGGATCAACAGTGATGGATGGTGAGGATCATCAGTGAAGGACAGTGAGGGTCCTTAGTGATGGATGGTGAGGATCATCAGTGATGGACGGTGAGGGTCCTAAGTGATGGATGGTGATGATCATCAGTGATGGATGGTGAAGGTCCTATGTGATGGATGGTGAGGGTCATCAGTGATGGACAGTGAGGATCATCAGTGATGGATGGTGAGGGTCCTTATTGACGGGTGGTGAGGATCATCAGTGATGAATGGTGAGGGTCCTTAGTGATGGATGGTGAGGATCATCAGTGATGGATAGGGAGGATCATCAGTGATGGACTGTGAGGGTCCTTAGTGATGGATGGTGCAGATCATCAGTGTTGGATGGTGATGATCATCAGTGATGGACGGTGAGGGTCCTTAGTGATGGATGGTGATGATCATCAGTGATGGACAGTGAGGATCATCAGTGATGGATGGTGAGGGTCCTTAGTGACGGATGCTGAGGGTCCTTAGTTATGGACGGTGAGGGTCCTTAGTGGTGGACGATGAGGGTCCTTAACGATGGATGGTGAGGATCATCAGTGATGGACGGCGAGGATCATCAGTGATGGATGGTAAGAATCATCAGTAATGGATGGGGAGGGTCATTAGTGATGGACAGTGAGGGTCCTTAGTGATGGATGGTAAGGATCATCCGTGATGGATGGTGAGAATCATCAGTGATGGATGGTAAGAATCATCAGTAATGGATAGTGAGAATCATCGGTGATGGATAGTGAGGATCATCAGTGATGGATGGTGAGGGCCCTTAGTTATGGACGGTGAGGGTCGTTAGTGGTGACTGGTGAGGATCATTAGTGATGAATGTTGACGGTCCTTAGTGATGGATGGTGAGGATCATTAGTGCTGGATGATGAGGGTCCTTAGCGATGGATGTTGAGGATTATCAGTGATGGATGGTGAGGGTCCTTAGTGATGGATGGTGAGGATCATCAGTGATGGACGGTGAGGATCTTGAGTGATGGATAGTGAGAATCGTCAGTGATGGATAGTGAGGATCATCGATGATGGATGGTGAGGGCCCTTAGTTATGGACGATCCGGGTCCTTAGCGATGGATGGTGCGGATCATCAGTGATGGATGGTGATGATCATCAGTGATGGACGGTGAGGGTCCTTAGTGACGGATGGTGAGGGTCCTTAGTTATGGACGGTGAGGGTCCTTAGTGGTGGACGATGAGGGTCCTTATCGATGGATGCTGAGGATCAACAGTGATGGATGGTGAGGATCATCAGTGAAGGACAGTGAGGGTCCTTAGTGATGGATGGTGAGGATCATCAGTGATGGACGGTGAGGGTCCTAAGTGATGGATGGTGATGATCATCAGTGATGGATGGTGAAGGTCCTATGTGATGGATGGTGAGGGTCATCAGTGATGGACAGTGAGGATCATCAGTGATGGATGGTGAGGGTCCTTATTGACGGGTGGTGAGGATCATCAGTGATGAATGGTGAGGGTCCTTAGTGATGGATGGTGAGGATCATCAGTGATGGATAGGGAGGATCATCAGTGATGGACTGTGAGGGTCCTTAATGATGGATGGTGAGGATCATCAGTGATGGATGGTGAGGTTCCTTAGTGATGGATGGTGAGGATCATCAGTGATGGATGGGGACGATCATCAATGATGGACAGTGAGGATCATCAGCGATGGACAGTGAGGGTCCTTAGTGATGGATGGTGAGGATCATCAGTGATGGACGGTGAGGGTCCTAAATGATGGATGGTAATGATCATCAGTGATGCATGGTGAGGATCATCAGTGATGGATGATAAGAATCATCAATAATGGATAGTGAGAATCATCGGTGATGGATTGTGAGGATCATCAGTGATGGATGGTGAGGGCTCTTAGTTATGGACGGTGAGGGTCCTTCGTGGTGGATGGTGATGATCATCAGTGATGAATGTTGACGGTCCTTAGCGATGGATTTTGAGGATAATCAGTGATGGATAGTGAGGGTCCTTAGTGATGGAGGGTGAGGATCATCAGTGATGGATGGGGAGGATCATCAATGTTGGACAGTGAGGATCATCAGTGATGGACAGTGAGGGTCCTTATTGATGGATGGTGAGGATCATCAGTGATGGATGGTGATGATCATCAGTGATGGACGGTGAGGGTCCTTAGGGATGGATGGTGAGGATCATCAGTGATGGACGGTGAGGGTCCTTAGTGATGGATGGTGAGGATCATCAGTGATGGATGGTGAGGGTCCTAAGTGATGGATGGTGAGGATCATCAGTGATGGATGGTGAAGGTCCTAAGTGATGGATGGTGAGGGTCATCAGTGATGGACAGTGAGGATCATCAGTGATGGATGGTGAGGGTCCTTCGTGATGGATGGTGAGGATCATCAGTGATGAATGGTGATGGTCCTTAGTGATGGATGGTGAAGATCATCAGTGATGGATGGTGAGGGTCCTTAGTGATGGATGGTGAGGATCATCAGTGATGGATGGGGAGGATCATCAGTGATGGACAGTGAGGATCATCAGCGATGAATGGTGATGGTCCTTAGTGATGGATGGTGAGGATCATCAGTGATGGACGGTGAGGATCATTAGTGATGGACAGTGAGAATCGTCAGTGATGGATAGTGAGGATCATCAATGATGGATGGTGCGGGCCCTTAGTTATGGACGGTGAGGGTCCTTAGCAGTGGACGATGCGGGTCCTTTAGCGATGGATGGTGCTGATCATCAGTGATGGATGGTGATGATCATCAGTGATGGACAGTGAGGGTCCTTAGTGATGGATGGTGAGGATCATCAGTGATGGATGGTGATGATCATCAGTGATGGACGGTGAGGGTCCTTTGGGATGGATGGTGAGTATTATCAGTGATGAATGGTGAGGTCCTTAGTGATGGATGGTGAGGATAATCAGTGATGGATGGTGAGGATCATCAGTGAAGGACAGTGAGGGTCCTTAGTTATGGATGGTGAGAATCATCAGTGATGGACTGTGAGGGTCCTTAGTGATGGATGGTGAGGATCATCAGTGATGGATGGGGAGGACCATCATTGATGGACAGTGAGGGTTCTTAGTGATGGATGGTGATGATCGTCAGTGATGGATAGTGAGAATCATCGGTGATGGATAGTGAGGATCATCAGTGATGGATGGTGAGGGCCCTTAGTTATGGACGGTGAGGGTCCTTAGTGGTGGATGGTGAGGATCATCAGTGATGGATGATGAGGGTCCTTTGCGATGGATGTTGAGGATCATCAGTGATGGATGGTGAGGGTCCTTAGTGATGGATGGTGAGGATCATCATTGATGGATGGGGACGATCATCAGTGATGGACAGTGAGGATCATCAGCGATGAATGGTGATGGTCCTTAGTGATGGATGGTGAGGATCATCAGTGATGGACGGTGAGGATCATTAGTGATGGACAGTGAGAATCGTCAGTAATGGATAGTGAGGATCATCAATGATGGATGGTGCGGGCCCTTAGTTATGGACGGTGAGGGTCCTTAGCAGTGGACGATGCGGGTCCTTTAGCGATGGATGGTGCTGATCATCAGTGATGGATGGTGATGATCATCAGTGATGGACAGTGAGGGTCCTTAGTGATGGATGGTGAGGATCATCAGTGATGGATGGTGATGATCATCAGTGATGGACGGTGAGGGTCCTTTGGGATGGATGGTGAGTATTATCAATGATGAATGGTGAGGTCCTTAGTGATGGATGGTGAGGATAATCAGTGATGGATAGTGAGGATCATCAATGATGGATGGTGATGGCCCTTAGTTATGGATGGTAAGGCTCCTTAGTGGTGGACGATGAGGGTCCTTATCGATGGATGCTGAGGATCATCAGTGATGGATGGTGAGGATCATCAGTGAAGGACAGTGAGGGTCCTTAGTGATGGATGGTGAGGATCATCAGTGATGGACGGTGAGGGTCCTAAGTGATGGATGGTGAGGATCATCAGTGATGGATGGTGAAGGTCCTATGTGATGGATGGTGAGGGTCATCAGTGATTGACAGTGAGGATCATCAGTGATGGATGGTGTGGGTCCTTATTGACGGGTGGTGAGGATCATCAGTGATGAATGGTGAAGGTCCTTAGTGATGGATGGTGAGGATCATCAGTGATGGATAGGGAGGATCATCAGTGATGGACTGTGAGGGTCCTTAATGATGGATGGTGAGGATCATCAGTGATGGATGGTGAGGTTCCTTAGTGATGGATGGTGAGGATCATCAGTGATGGATGGGGACGATCATCAATGATGGACAGTGAGGATCATCAGCGATGGACAGTGAGGGTCCTTAGTGATGGATGGTGAGGATCATCAGTGATGGACGGTGAGGGTCCTAAATGATGGATGGTAATGATCATCAGTGATGCATGGTGAGGATCATCAGTGATGGATGATAAGAATCATCAATAATGGATAGTGAGAATCATCGGTGATGGATTGTGAGGATCATCAGTGATGGATGGTGAGGGCTCTTAGTTATGGACGGTGAGGGTCCTTCGTGGTGGATGGTGATGATCATCAGTGATGAATGTTGACGGTCCTTAGCGATGGATTTTGAGGATAATCAGTGATGGATGGTGAGGGTCCTTAGTGATGGAGGGTGAGGATCATCAGTGATGGATGGGGAGGATCATCAATGTTGGACAGTGAGGATCATCAGTGATGGACAGTGAGGGTCCTTATTGATGGATGGTGAGGATCATCAGTGATGGATGGTGATGATCATCAGTGATGGACGGTGAGGGTCCTTAGGGATGGATGGTGAGGATCATCAGTGATGGACGGTGAGGGTCCGTACTGATGGATGGTGAGGATCATCAGTGATGGACGGTGAGGGTCCTAAGTGATGGATGGTGAGGATCATCAGTGATGGATGGTGAAGGTCCTAAGGGATGGATGGTGAGGGTCATCAGTGATGGACAGTGAGGATCATCAGTGATGGATGGTGAGGGTCCTTCGTGATGGATGGTGAGGATCATCAGTGATGAATGGTGATGGTCCTTAGTGATGGATGGTGAAGATCATCAGTGATGGACGATGAGGGTCCTTAACGATGGATGGTGAGGATCATCAGTCATGGATGGTGAGGACCATCAGTGAAGGACAGTGAGGGTCCTTACTTATGGATGGTGAGAATCATCAGTGATGGACTGTGAGGGTCCTTAGTGATGGATGGTGAGGATCATCAGTGATGGATGTGGAGGACCATCATTGATGGACAGTGAGGGTTCTTAGTGATGGATGGTGAGGATCGTCAGTGATGGATAGTGAGAATCATCGGTGATGGATAGTGAGGATCATCAGTGATGGATGGTGAGGGCCCTTAGTTATGGACGGTGAGGGTCCTTAGTGGTGGATGTTGAGGATCATCAGTGATGGATGGTGAGGGTCATCAGTGCTGGACAGTGAGGATCATCAGTGATGGATGGTGAGGGTCCTTAGTGATGGATGATGAGGATCATCAGTGATGAATGGTGAGGATCATCAGTGATGGATGGTAAGAATCATCAGTAAAGGTTTGTGAGAATCATCGGTGATGGATAGTGAGGATCATCAGTGATGGATAGTGAGGATCATCAGTGATGAACAGTGAGGATCATCAGTGATGGATGGTGAGAGTCCTTAGTGACGGATGGTGAGGGTCCTTAGTTATGGACGATGAGGGTCCTTAACGATGGATGGTGAGGATCATCAGTGATGGATGGTGAGGATCATCAGTGAAGGACAGTGAGGGTCCTTAGTGATGGACGGTGAGGATCATCAGTTATGGATGGTGAGGATCATCAGTGATGGATCGTGAGAATCATCAGTGATGGCTGGTGAGGGTCCTTAGTGACGGATGATGAGGCTCCTTAGTTATGTACGGTGAGGGTCCTTAGTGGTGGACGGTGAGGGTCCTTAACGATAGATGGTGAGGATCATCAGTGATGGACGGTGAGGGTCCTTAGGGATGGATAATGAGGATCATCAGTGATGAATGGTGACAGTCCTTAGTGATGGATGGTGAGGATAATTAGTGATGGATAGTGAGGATCATCAATGATGGATGGTGATGATCCTTAATTATGGATGGTGAGGGTCCTTAGTGGTGGACGATGAGGGTCCTTAGCGATGGATGGTGAGGATCATCAGTGATGGATGGTGAGGATCATCAGTGATGGATGGTGATGATCATCAGTGATGGACTGTGAGGGTCCTTAGGGATGGATGGGGAGGATCATCAGTGATGGACGGTGAGGGTCATTAGTGATGGATGGTGAGGATCATCACTGATAGACGGTGAGGGTCCTAAGTGATGGATGGTGAGGATCATCAGTGATGGATGGTGAAGGTCCTAAGTGATGGATGGTGAGGGTCATCAGTGATGGACAGTGAGGATCATCAGTGATGGATGGTGAGGGTCCTTAGTGATGGATGATGAGGATCATCAGTGATGAATGGTGAGGATCATCAGTGATGGATGGTGAGGATCATCAGTGAAGGACAGTGAGGGTCCTTAGTGATGGATGGTGAGGATCATCAATGATAGATGGAGAGGATCATCAGTGATGGACAGTGAGGGTCCTTAGTGATGGATGGTGAGGATCATCAGTGATGGATGGTGAGGGTCCTTAGTGATGGATGGTGAGGATCATCAGTGATGGATGGGGAGGATCATCAGTGATGGACAGTGAGGATCATCAGCGATGGACAGTGAGGATCCTTAGTGATGGACGGTGAGGATCATCAGTTATGGACGGTGAGGATCATCAGTGCTGGATTGTGAGAATCATCAGTGATGGATGGTGAGGGTCCTTAGTGGTGGACGGTGAGGATCATCAGTGATGGATAGTGAGAATCGTGAGTGATGGATGGTAAGAATCATCAGTGATGGATAGTAAGGATCATCAGTGATGGATGGTGAGGGCCCTTAGTGATGGATGGTGATGATCATAAGTGATGGATGGGGAGGATCATCAGTGATGGACAGTGAGAGTCCTTAGTGATGGATGGTAAGGATCATCAGTGATGCATGGTGAGGATCATCAGTGATGGATGGGGACAATCATCAATGATGGACAGTGAGGATCATCAGCGATGGACAGTGAGGGTCCTTAGTGATGGATGGTGAGGATCATCAGTGATGGACGGTGAGGGTCCTAAATGATGGATGGTAATGATCATCAGTGATGCATGGTGAGGATCATCAGTGATGGATGATAAGAATCATCAATAATGGATAGTGAGAATCATCGGTGATGGATTGTGAGGATCATCAGTGATGGATGGTGAGGGCTCTTAGTTATGGACGGTGAGGGTCCTTCGTGGTGGATGGTGATGATCATCAGTGATGAATGTTGACGGTCCTTAGCGATGGATTTTGAGGATAATCAGTGATGGATGGTGAGGGTCCTTAGTGATGGAGGGTGAGGATCATCAGTGATGGATGGGGAGGATCATCAATGTTGGACAGTGAGGATCATCAGTGATGGACAGTGAGGGTCCTTATTGATGGATGGTGAGGATCATCAGTGATGGATGGTGATGATCATCAGTGATGGACGGTGAGGGTCCTTAGGGATGGATGGTGAGGATCATCAGTGATGGACGGTGAGGGTCCGTAGTGATGGATGGTGAGGATCATCAGTGATGGACGGTGAGGGTCCTAAGTGATGGATGGTGAGGATCATCAGTGATGGATGGTGAAGGTCCTAAGGGATGGATGGTGAGGGTCATCAGTGATGGACAGTGAGGATCATCAGTGATGGATGGTGAGGGTCCTTCGTGATGGATGGTGAGGATCATCAGTGATGAATGGTGATGGTCCTTAGTGATGGATGGTGAAGATCATCAGTGATGGACGATGAGGGTCCTTAACGATGGATGGTGAGGATCATCAGTCATGGATGGTGAGGATCACCAGTGAAGGACAGTGAGGGTCCTTACTTATGGATGGTGAGAATCATCAGTGATGGACTGTGAGGGTCCTTAGTGATGGATGGTGAGGATCATCAGTGATGGATGTGGAGGACCATCATTGATGGACAGTGAGGGTTCTTAGTGATGGATGGTGAGGATCGTCAGTGATGGATAGTGAGAATCATCGGTGATGGATAGTGAGGATCATCAGTGATGGATGGTGAGGGCCCTTAGTTATGGACGGTGAGGGTCCTTAGTGGTGGATGTTGAGGATCATCAGTGATGGATGGTGAGGGTCATCAGTGCTGGACAGTGAGGATCATCAGTGATGGATGGTGAGGGTCCTTAGTGATGGATGATGAGGATCATCAGTGATGAATGGTGAGGATCATCAGTGATGGATGGTAAGAATCATCAGTAAAGGTTTGTGAGAATCATCGGTGATGGATAGTGAGGATCATCAGTGATGGATAGTGAGGATCATCAGTGATGAACAGTGAGGATCATCAGTGATGGATGGTGAGAGTCCTTAGTGACGGATGGTGAGGGTCCTTAGTTATGGACGATGAGGGTCCTTAACGATGGATGGTGAGGATCATCAGTGATGGATGGTGAGGATCATCAGTGAAGGACAGTGAGGGTCCTTAGTGATGGACGGTGAGGATCATCAGTTATGGATGGTGAGGATCATCAGTGATGGATCGTGAGAATCATCAGTGATGGCTGGTGAGGGTCCTTAGTGACGGATGATGAGGCTCCTTAGTTATGTACGGTGAGGGTCCTTAGTAATGGACGGTGAGGGTCCTTAACGATAGATGGTGAGGATCATCAGTGATGGACGGTGAGGGTCCTTAGGGATGGATAATGAGGATCATCAGTGATGAATGGTGACAGTCCTTAGTGATGGATGGTGAGGATAATTAGTGATGGATAGTGAGGATCATCAATGATGGATGGTGATGATCCTTAATTATGGATGGTGAGGGTCCTTAGTGGTGGACGATGAGGGTCCTTAGCGATGGATGGTGAGGATCATCAGTGATGGATGGTGATGATCATCAGTGATGGACTGTGAGGGTCCTTAGGGATGGATGGGGAGGATCATCAGTGATGGACGGTGAGGGTCATTAGTGATGGATGGTGAGGATCATCACTGATAGACGGTGAGAGTCCTAAGTGATGGATGGTGAGGATCATCAGTGATGGATGGTGAAGGTCCTAAGTGATGGATGGTGAGGGTCATCAGTGATGGACAGTGAGGATCATCAGTGATGGATGGTGAGGGTCCTTAGTGATGGATGATGAGGATCATCAGTGATGAATGGTGAGAATCATCAGTGATGGATGGTGAGGATCATCAGTGAAGGACAGTGAGGGTCCTTAGTGATGGATGGTGAGGATCATCAATGATAGATGGAGAGGATCATCAGTGATGGACAGTGAGGGTCCTTAGTGATGGATGGTGAGGATCATCAGTGATGGATGGTGAGGGTCCTTAGTGATGGATGGTGAGGATCATCAGTGATGGATGGGGAGGATCATCAGTGATGGACAGTGAGGATCATCAGCGATGGACAGTGAGGATCCTTAGTGATGGACGGTGAGGATCATCAGTTATGGACGGTGAGGATCATCAGTGCTGGATTGTGAGAATCATCAGTGATGGATGGTGAGGGTCCTTAGTGGTGGACGGTGAGGATCATCAGTGATGGATAGTGAGAATCGTGAGTGATGGATGGTAAGAATCATCAGTGATGGATAGTAAGGATCATCAGTGATGGATGGTGAGGGCCCTTAGTGATGGATGGTGATGATCATAAGTGATGGATGGGGAGGATCATCAGTGATGGACAGTGAGAGTCCTTAGTGATGGATGGTAAGGATCATCAGTGATGGATGGTGAGGATCATCAGTGATGGATGGTAAGAATCATCAGTAATGGATAGTGAGAATCATCGGTGATGGATAGTAAGGATTATCACTGATGGATGGTGATGGCCCTTAGTTATGGACGGTGAGGGTCCTTAGTGGTGGATGGTGAGGATGATCAGTGATGAATGTTGACGGTCCTTAGTGATGGATGTTGAAGATCATCAGTGATGGATGATGAGGATCCTTAGCGATGGATGTTGATGGCCCTTAGTTATGGATGGTGAGGGTCATTAGTGGTGAATGGTGAGGATCATCAGTGATGAATGTTGACGGTCCTTAGTGATGGATGGTGAGGATCATCCGTGATGTATGGGGAGGATCATCAGTGATGGACAGTGAGGATCATCAGCGATGGACAGTGATGATCCTTCCTGATGGATGGTCAGGATCATCAGTTATGGACGGTCAGGATCATCAGTGATGGATAGTGAGAATCATCAGTGATGGATAGTGAGGGTCCTTAGTGATGGATGGTGAGGATCAACAGTGATGAACGGTGACGGTCCTTAGTGATGGATGGTGAGGATCATCAGTGATGGGTAGTGAGAATCGTCAGTGATGGATGGTAAGAATCATCAGTGATGGATGGTGTGGATCATCAGTGATGGATGGTGATGATCATCAGTGAAGGACGTGAGGGTACTTAGTGATGGATGGTGAGGATCATCAGTGATGGACAGTGAGGATCATCAGTGATGGATGGTGAGGGTCCTTAGTGACGGATGGTGAGGCTCCTTAGTTATGGATGGTGAGGGTCCTTAGAGGTGGACGACGAGGGTCCTTAGCGATGGATGGTGAGGATCATCAGTGATGGATGGTGAGGATCATCAGTGATGGATGGTGATGATCATCAGTGATGGACTGTGAGGGTCCTTAGGGATGGATGGTGAGGATCAACAGTGATGGACGGTGAGGATCATTAGTGATGGATAGTGAGAATCGTCAGTGATGGATAGTGAGGATCATCAATGATGGATGGTGAGGGCCCTTAGTTATGGACGGTGAGGGTTCTTAGCGGTGGACGACGCGGGTCCTTAGCGATGGATGGTGCGGATCATCAGTGATGGATGGTGATGATCATCAGTGATGGACGGTGAGGGTCCTTAGTGATGGATGGTGAGGATCATCAGTGATGGACAGTGAGGATCATCAGTGATGGATGGTGAGGGTCCTTAGTGACGGATGCTGAGGGTCCTTAGTTATGGACGGTGAGGGTCCTTAGTGGTGGACGATGAGGGTCCTTAACGATGGATGGTGAGGATCATCAGTGATGGACGGCGAGGATCATCAGTGATGGATGGTAAGAATCATCAGTAATGGATGGGGAGGATCATTAGTGATGGACAGTGAGGGTCCTTAGTGATGGATGGTAAGGATCATCCGTGATGGATGGTGAGAATCATCAGTGATGGATGGTAAGAATCATCAGTAATGGATAGTGAGAATCATCGGTGATGGATAGTGAGGATCATCAGTGATGGATGGTGAGGGCCCTTAGTTATGGACGGTGAGGGTCGTTAGTGGTGACTGGTGAGGATCATTAGTGATGAATGTTGACGGTCCTTAGTGATGGATGGTGAGGATCATTAGTGCTGGATGATGAGGGTCCTTAGCGATGGATGTTGAGGATTATCAGTGATGGATGGTGAGGGTCCTTAGTGATGGATGGTGAGGATCATCAGTGATGGACGGTGAAGATCATGAGTGATGGATAGTGAGAATCGTCAGTGATGGATAGTGAGGATCATCGATGATGGATGGTGAGGGCCCTTAGTTATGGACGATCCGGGTCCTTAGCGATGGATGGTGCGGATCATCAGTGATGGATGGTGATGATCATCAGTGATGGACGGTGAGGGTCCTTAGTGACGGATGGTGAGGGTCCTTAGTTATGGACGGTGAGGGTCCTTAGTGGTGGACGATGAGGGTCCTTATCGATGGATGCTGAGGATCAACAGTGATGGATGGTGAGGATCATCAGTGAAGGACAGTGAGGGTCCTTAGTGATGGATGGTGAGGATCATCAGTGATGGACGGTGAGGGTCCTAAGTGATGGATGGTGATGATCATCAGTGATGGATGGTGAAGGTCCTATGTGATGGATGGTGAGGGTCATCAGTGATGGACAGTGAGGATCATCAGTGATGGATGGTGAGGGTCCTTATTGACGGGTGGTGAGGATCATCAGTGATGAATGGTGAGGGTCCTTAGTGATGGATGGTGAGGATCATCAGTGATGGATAGGGAGGATCATCAGTGATGGATGGTGAGGTTCCTTAGTGATGGATGGTGAGGATCATCAGTGATGGATGGGGACGATCATCAATGATGGACAGTGAGGATCATCAGCGATGGACAGTGAGGGTCCTTAGTGATGGATGGTGAGGATCATCAGTGATGGACAGTGAGGGTCCTAAATGATGGATGGTAAGGATCATCAGTGATGCATGGTGAGGATCATCAGTGATGGATGGTAAGAATCATCAATAATGGATAGTGAGAATCATCGGTGATGGATTGTTAGGATCATCAGTGATGGATGGTGAGGGCTCTTAGTTATGGACGGTGAGGGTCCTTCGTGGTGGATGGTGATGATCATCAGTGATGAATGTTGACGGTCCTTAGTGATGGATGGTGAGGATCATCAGTGATGGATGATGAGGGTCCTTAGCGATGGATTTTGAGGATAATCAGTGATGGATGGTGAGGGTCCTTAGTGATGGAGGGTGAGGACCATCAGTGATGGATGGGGAGGATCATCAATGATGGATGGGGAGGATCATCAATGTTGGACAGTGAGGATCATCAGTGATGGACAGTGAGGGTCCTTATTGATGGATGGTGAGGATCATCAGTGATGGATGGTGATGATCATCAGTGATGGACGGTGAGGGTCCTTAGGGATGGATGGTGAGGATCATCAGTGATGGACGGTGAGGGTCCTTAGTGATGGATGGTGAGGATCATCAGTGATGGATGGTGAGGGTCCTAAGTGATGGATGGTGAGGATCATCAGTGATGGATGGTGAAGGTCCTAAGTGATGGATGGTGAGGGTCATCAGTGATGGACAGTGAGGATCATCAGTGATGGATGGTGAGGGTCCTTCGTGATGGATGGTGAGGATCATCAGTGATGAATGGTGATGGTCCTTAGTGATGGATGGTGAAGATCATCAGTGATGGATGGTGAGGGTCCTTAGTGATGGATGGTGAGGATCATCAGTGATGGATGGGGAGGATCATCAGTGATGGACAGTGAGGATCATCAGCGATGAATGGTGATGGTCCTTAGTGATGGATGGTGAGGATCATCAGTGATGGACGGTGAGGATCATTAGTGATGGACAGTGAGAATCGTCAGTGATGGATAGTGAGGATCATCAATGATGGATGGTGCGGGCCCTTAGTTATGGACGGTGAGGGTCCTTAGCAGTGGACGATGCGGGTCCTTTAGCGATGGATGGTGCTGATCATCAGTGATGGATGGTGATGATCATCAGTGATGGACAGTGAGGGTCCTTAGTGATGGATGGTGAGGATCATCAGTGATGGATGGTGATGATCATCAGTGATGGATGGTGAGGGTCCTTTGGGATGGATGGTGAGTATTATCAGTGATGAATGGTGAGGTCCTTAGTGATGGATGGTGAGGATAATCAGTGATGGATGGTGAGGGTCCTTAGTGATGGAGGGTGAGGATCATCAGTGATGGATGGGGAGGATCATCAGTGATGGATAGGGAGGATCATCAATGTTGGACAGTGAGGATCATCAGTGATGGACAGTGAGGGTCCTTATTGATGGATGGTGAGGATCATCAGTGATGGATGGTGATGATCATCAGTGATGGACGGTGAGGGTCCTTAGGGATGGATGGTGAGGATCATCAGTGATGGACGGTGAGGGTCCTTAGTGATGGATGGTGAGGATCATCAGTGATGGATGGTGAGGGTCCTAAGTGATGGATGGTGAGGATCATCAGTGATGGATGGTGAAGGTCCTAAATGATGGATGGTGAGGGTCATCAGTGATGGACAGTGAGGATCATCAGTGATGGATGGTGAGGGTCCTTCGTGATGGATGGTGAGGATCATCAGTGATGAATGGTGATGGTCCTAAGTGATGGATGGTGAAGATCATCAGTGATGGACGATCAGGGTCCTTAACGATGGATGGTGAGGATCATCAGTGATGGATGGTGAGGATCATCAGTGAAGGACAGTGAGGGTCCTTAGTTATGGATGGTGAGAATCATCAGTGATGGACTGTGAGGGTCCTTAGTGATGGATGGTGAGGATCATCAGTGATGGATGGGGAGGACCATCATTGATGGACAGTGAGGGTTCTTAGTGATGGATGGTGATGATCGTCAGTGATGGATAGTGAGAATCATCGGTGATGGATAGTGAGGATCATCAGTGATGGATGGTGAGGGCCCTTAGTTATGGACGGTGAGGGTCCTTAGTGGTGGATGGTGAGGATCATCAGTGATGGATGATGAGGGTCCTTTGCGATGGATGTTGAGGATCATCAGTGATGGATGGTGAGGGTCCTTAGTGATGGATGGTGAGGATCATCATTGATGGATGGGGACGATCATCAGTGATGGACAGTGAGGATCATCAGCGATGAATGGTGATGGTCCTTAGTGATGGATGGTGAGGATCATCAGTGATGGACGGTGAGGATCATTAGTGATGGACAGTGAGAATCGTCAGTGATGGATAGTGAGGATCATCAATGATGGATGGTGCGGGCCCTTAGTTATGGACGGTGAGGGTCCTTAGCAGTGGACGATGCGGGTCCTTTAGCGATGGATGGTGCTGATCATCAGTGATGGATGGTGATGATCATCAGTGATGGACAGTGAGGGTCCTTAGTGATGGATGGTGAGGATCATCAGTGATGGATGGTGATGATCATCAGTGATGGACGGTGAGGGTCCTTTGGGATGGATGGTGAGTATTATCAGTGATGAATGGTGAGGTCCTTAGTGATGGATGGTGAGGATAATCAGTGATGGATAGTGAGGATCATCAATGATGGATGGTGATGGCCCTTAGTTATGGATGGTAAGGCTCCTTAGTGGTGGACGATGAGGGTCCTTATCGATGGATGCTGAGGATCATCAGTGATGGATGGTGAGGATCATCAGTGAAGGACAGTGAGGGTCCTTAGTGATGGATGGTGAGGATCATCAGTGATGGACGGTGAGGGTCCTAAGTGATGGATGGTGATGATCATCAGTGATGGATGGTGAAGGTCCTATGTGATGGATGGTGAGGGTCATCAGTGATGGACAGTGAGGATCATCAGTGATGGATGGTGTGGGTCCTTATTGACGGGTGGTGAGGATCATCAGTGATGAATGGTGAAGGTCCTTAGTGATGGATGGTGAGGATCATCAGTGATGGATAGGGAGGATCATCAGTGATGGACTGTGAGGGTCCTTAATGATGGATGGTGAGGATCATCAGTGATGGATGGTGAGGTTCCTTAGTGATGGATGGTGAGGATCATCAGTGATGGATGGGGACGATCATCAATGATGGACAGTGAGGATCATCAGCGATGGACAGTGAGGGTCCTTAGTGATGGATGGTGAGGATAATCAGTGATGGACGGTGAGGGTCCTAAATGATGGATGGTAATGATCATCAGTGATGCATGGTGAGGATCATCAGTGATGGATGATAAGAATCATCAATAATGGATAGTGAGAATCATCGGTGATGGATTGTGAGGATCATCAGTGATGGATGGTGAGGGCTCTTAGTTATGGACGGTGAGGGTCCTTCGTGGTGGATGGTGATGATCATCAGTGATGAATGTTGACGGTCCTTAGCGATGGATTTTGAGGATAATCAGTGATGGATGGTGAGGGTCCTTAGTGATGGAGGGTGAGGATCATCAGTGATGGATGGGGAGGATCATCAATGTTGGACAGTGAGGATCATCAGTGATGGACAGTGAGGGTCCTTATTGATGGATGGTGAGGATCATCAGTGATGGATGGTGATGATCATCAGTGATGGACGGTGAGGGTCCTTAGGGATGGATGGTGAGGATCATCAGTGATGGACGGTGAGGGTCCGTAGTGATGGATGGTGAGGATCATCAGTGATGGACGGTGAGGGTCCTAAGTGATGGATGGTGAGGATCATCAGTGATGGATGGTGAAGGTCCTAAGGGATGGATGGTGAGGGTCATCAGTGATGGACAGTGAGGATCATCAGTGATGGATGGTGTGGGTCCTTATTGACGGGTGGTGAGGATCATCAGTGATGAATGGTGAAGGTCCTTAGTGATGGATGGTGAGGATCATCAGTGATGGATAGGGAGGATCATCAGTGATGGACTGTGAGGGTCCTTAATGATGGATGGTGAGGATCATCAGTGATGGATGGTGAGGTTCCTTAGTGATGGATGGTGAGGATCATCAGTGATGGATGGGGACAATCATCAATGATGGACAGTGAGGATCATCAGCGATGGACAGTGAGGGTCCTTAGTGATGGATGGTGAGGATCATCAGTGATGGACGGTGAGGGTCCTAAATGATGGATGGTAATGATCATCAGTGATGCATGGTGAGGATCATCAGTGATGGATGATAAGAATCATCAATAATGGATAGTGAGAATCATCGGTGATGGATTGTGAGGATCATCAGTGATGGATGGTGAGGGCTCTTAGTTATGGACGGTGAGGGTCCTTCGTGGTGGATGGTGATGATCATCAGTGATGAATGTTGACGGTCCTTAGCGATGGATTTTGAGGATAATCAGTGATGGATGGTGAGGGTCCTTAGTGATGGAGGGTGAGGATCATCAGTGATGGATGGGGAGGATCATCAATGTTGGACAGTGAGGATCATCAGTGATGGACAGTGAGGGTCCTTATTGATGGATGGTGAGGATCATCAGTGATGGATGGTGATGATCATCAGTGATGGACGGTGAGGGTCCTTAGGGATGGATGGTGAGGATCATCAGTGATGGACGGTGAGGGTCCGTAGTGATGGATGGTGAGGATCATCAGTGATGGACGGTGAGGGTCCTAAGTGATGGATGGTGAGGATCATCAGTGATGGATGGTGAAGGTCCTAAGGGATGGATGGTGAGGGTCATCAGTGATGGACAGTGAGGATCATCAGTGATGGATGGTGAGGGTCCTTCGTGATGGATGGTGAGGATCATCAGTGATGAATGGTGATGGTCCTTAGTGATGGATGGTGAAGATCATCAGTGATGGACGATGAGGGTCCTTAACGATGGATGGTGAGGATCATCAGTCATGGATGGTGAGGATCATCAGTGAAGGACAGTGAGGGTCCTTACTTATGGATGGTGAGAATCATCAGTGATGGACTGTGAGGGTCCTTAGTGATGGATGGTGAGGATCATCAGTGATGGATGTGGAGGACCATCATTGATGGACAGTGAGGGTTCTTAGTGATGGATGGTGAGGATCGTCAGTGATGGATAGTGAGAATCATCGGTGATGGATAGTGAGGATCATCAGTGATGGATGGTGAGGGCCCTTAGTTATGGACGGTGAGGGTCCTTAGTGGTGGATGTTGAGGATCATCAGTGATGGATGGTGAGGGTCCTTAGTGATGAATGGTGAGGATCATCAGTGATGGATGGGGAGGATCATCAGTGATGGACAGTGAGGATCATCAGCGATGAATGGTGATGGTCCTT
The DNA here is from genome assembly GCF_963921235.1 of Mobula hypostoma. NCBI lineage: Eukaryota > Metazoa > Chordata > Chondrichthyes > Myliobatiformes > Myliobatidae > Mobula > Mobula hypostoma. Next base: position 68,441,394 of record NC_086107.1, on the reverse strand, counting down.
AGTGATGGATGGTGAGGATCATCAGTGATGGACGGTGAGGATCATTAGTGATGGACAGTGAGAATCGTCAGTGATGGATAGTGAGGATCATCAATGATGGATGGTGCGGGCCCTTAGTTATGGACGGTGAGGGTCCTTAGCGGTGGACGATGCGGGTCCTTTAGCGATGGATGGTGCTGATCATCAGTGATGGATGGTGATGATCATCAGTGATGGACAGTGAGGGTCCTTTCGGATGGATGGTGAGTATTATCAGTGATGAATGGTGAGGTCCTTAGTGATGGATGGTGAGGATAATCAGTGATGGATAGTGAGGATCATCAATGATGGATGGTGATGGCCCTTAGTTATGGATGGTAAGGCTCCTTAGTGGTGGACGATGAGGGTCCTTATCGATGGATGCTGAGGATCATCAGTGATGGATGGTGAGGATCATCAGTGAAGGACAGTGAGGGTCCTTAGTGATGGATGGTGAGGATCATCAGTGATGGACGGTGAGGGTCCTAAGTGATGGATGGTGATGATCATCAGTGATGGATGGTGAAGGTCCTATGTGATGGATGGTGAGGGTCATCAGTGATGGACAGTGGGGATCATCAGTGATGGATGGTGAGGGTCCTTATTGACGGGTGGTGAGGATCATCAGTGATGAATGGTGAAGGTCCTTAGTGATGGATGGTGAGGATCATCAGTGATGGATAGGTAGGATCATCAGTGATGGACTGTGAGGGTCCTTAGTGATGGATGGTGAGGATCATCAGTGATGGATGGTGAGGTTCCTTAGTGATGGATGGTGAGGATCATCAGTGATGGATGGGGACGATCATCAATGATGGACAGTGAGGATCATCAGCGATGGACAGTGAGGGTCCTTAGTGATGGATGGTGAGGATCATCAGTGATGGACGGTGAGGGTCCTAAATGATGGATGGTAAGGATCATCAGTGATGCATGGTGAGGATCATCAGTGATGGATGGTAAGAATCATCAATAATGGATAGTGAGAATCATCGGTGATGGATTGTGAGGATCATCAGTGATGGATGGTGAGGGTCCTTCGTGGTGGATGGTGATGATCATCAGTGATGAATGTTGACGGTCCTTAGTGATGGATGGTGAGGATCATCAGTGATGGATGATGAGGGTCCTTAGCGATGGATTTTGAGGATAATCAGTGATGGATGGTGAGGGTCCTTAGTGATGGAGGGTGAGGATCATCAGTGATGGATGGGGAGGATCATCAGTGATGGATGGGGAGGATCATCAATGTTGGACAGTGAGGATCATCAGTGATGGACAGTGAGGGTCCTTATTGATGGATGGTGAGGATCATCAGTGATGGATGGTGATGATCATCAGTGATGGACGGTGAGGGTCCTTAGGGATGGATGGTGAGGATCATCAGTGATGGACGGTGAGGGTCCTTAGTGATGGATGGTGAGGATCATCAGTGATTGACGGTGAGGGTCCCAAGTGATGGATGGTGAGGATCATCAGTGATGGATGGTGAAGGTCCTAAGTGATGGATGGTGAGGGTCATCAGTGATGGACAGTGAGGATCATCAGTGACGGATGGTGAGGGTCCTTCGTGATGGATGGTGAGGATCATCAGTGATGAATGGTGATGGTCCTTAGTGATGGATGGTGAAGATCATCAGTGATGGACGATGAGGGTCCTTAACGATGGATGGTGAGGATCATCAGTGATGGATGGTGAGGATCATCAGTGAAGGACAGTGAGGGTCCTTAGTTATGGATGGTGAGAATCATCAGTGATGGACTGTGAGGGTCCTTAGTGATGGATGGTGAGGATCATCAGTGATGGATGTGGAGGACCATCATTGATGTACAGTGAGGGTTCTTAGTGATGGATGGTGAGGATCGTCAGTGATGGATAGTGAGAATCATCGGTGATGGATAGTGAGGATCATCAGTGATGGATGGTGAGGGCCCTTAGTTATGGACGGTGAGGGCCCTTAGTGGTGGATGGTGAGGATCATCAGTGATGGATGATGAGGGTCCTTTGCGATGGATGTTGAGGATCATCAGTGATGGATGGTGAGGGTCCTTAGTGATGGATGGTGAGGATCATCAGTGATGGATGGGGAGGATCATCAGTGATGGACAGTGAGGATCATCAGCGATGAATGGTGATGGTTCTTAGTGATGGATGGTGAGGATCATCAGTGATGGACGGTGAGGATCATTAGTGATGGACAGTGAGAATCGTCAGTGATGGATAGTGAGGATCATCAATGATGGATGGTGCGGGCCCTTAGTTATGGACGATGAGGGTCCTTAGCGGTGGACGATGCGGGTCCTTTAGCGATGGATGGTGCTGATCATCAGTGATGGATGGTGATGATCATCAGTGATGGACAGTGAGGGTCCTTAGTGATGGATGGTGAGGATCATCAGTGATGGACGGTGAGGGTCCTAAGTGATTGATGGTGAGGGTCATCAGTGATGGACAGTGAGGATCATCAGTGATGGACGGTGAGGGTCCTTATTGACGGAAGGTGAGGGTCCTTAGTTATTGACGGTGAGGGTCCTTAGTGGTGGACGATGAGGCTCCTTAACGATGAATGGTGAGGATCATTAGTGATGGATGGTGATGATCATCAGTGATGAATGGTGAGGGTCCTTAGTGATGGATGGTGTGGATCATCAGTGATGAATGATGATGGTCCTTAGTGATGAATGGTGAGGATCATCAGTGATGGATGGTCAGGGTCCTTAGTGATGGATGGTGAGAATCATCAGTGATGGATAGTGAGGATCATCAGTGATGAATGGTGACAGTCCTTAGTGATGGATGGTGAGGATCATCACTGAAGGACAGTGAGGGTCCTTAGTGATGGATGGTGAGGATCATCAGTGATGGATGTTGAGGGTCATCAGTGATGGACAGTGAGGATCATCAGTGATGGATGGGGAGGATCATCAGTGATGGACAGTGAGGGTCCTTAGTGATGGATGGTGAGGATTATCAGTGGTGGATGGTGAGAGTCCTTAGTGATGGATGGTGAGGATCATCAGTGATGGACGGTGAGGGTCCTTAGTGATGGATGGTGAGGATCCTTAGTGATGGATGTTGAGGGTCATTAGGGATGGCTGGTGAAGATCATCAGTGATGGATGGTGAGGGTCATCAGTGATGAACAGTGAGGGTCCTTAGGGATGGATAGTGAGGATCATCAGTGATGGATGGTAAGGATTCTTAAAAAAGGGTGGTAAATACGTGTAGTGATGGATGGTGAGGATCATCAGTGATGGATGGTGAGGGTCCTTAGTGATGGATGGTGAGGATCCTTAGTGTTGGATGATGAAAAGGAAACAATTAGTGAAGGCAATTTTCCCTTATACTCAGAAAAAGGAAAGTTTGCAAATTCAAGTGTTCAATGTAAATTTATTATGAAAGTACATATACGCCACAGTATTCATACAAAAAATTCATTTTCTTTCTTTTCTTTTAAATCTTTTTATTAATTTTCCAAAATTATAAACAGAATAACAATATTGATACAGAGAAATAGGAATAATCTTATTATTGGTAAGCGTATACAAAAAACATTTCAAATAATACAGGTATAATAGACTTCTAAACTCTTGATATAATTAATCATAGAGAAAAAAGAAATAAAAAGAAAAAAAATACAAAGAAAAACCCCAAAAAGAAACGAAAAAAAAAACTAAATACAAAACCCAAAAAAAGCAAACGGAACAAAATGAGGCTTGACCATTATCTTAAATCAAACATGTTCAATAATGTCGTCAACTCCACTCCTCTATTCATATATTTTAAGTCAAATTACATAATATGAAAATGTTGAATAAATGGTTTTGAAGTCTCTTCAAATTTAACTGAAGGATCAAAAATGTCACTTCTGATTTTTTCTAAATTTAAACACAATATAGTTTGGGAAAACCATTGAAATGTAGTAGGAGGATTGATCTCTTTCCAGTTCAATAAAATGGATCTTCTAGCCATTAAAGTAACAAATGCAATCATCCAGCAGGCTGAAGAGGATAAAATTCTATGTTCTCATTCTCTTGTGGGCATACTCTATAATTACATAACGATAATATAATCAATGAAGGACTGCCAATGTGCAAAGTACAGGAAACTGTTCAAATGCAAAAAGATAGACAAAAGGAAATAATAATAACACCAATAAAAATAAATAATTAAATAACAATTATTAAGAACATGAGATAAGGAGTCTTTAAGAGTGAATTCATGTGTTGAGGGAACATTTCAATGATGGGGAAAGAGACGTTGAGTGAAGTTATCCTCTTTGGTTCAAGAGTCTAATCATTCCTGAACCTAGTGATACAAGTCCAAGGCCAATCTTCTTCCTAATGGCAGCAGTGAGAAGAGAGCAGGTCCTGGGTGATGGGGATTCCTGATGACGGACACTGCTTTCCTGCAATAGCGCTCCGTATAGATGTGTTCAGTGCTGGTGAGGGCTCTACACATGATGGACTGAGTTGTATCCAAAGTTCAAAGTAAAATTTATTATCGGAGTACATACATGTCACCATGTACAACTCTGAGCTTCTTTATCGGCAGGCATACTTAGCAAATCTATAGAACAGTGACTGTAAACAGGATCTATAAACTGTAAACATCAGGAACTGTAAACTGTAAACAAACTGTGCAAATGCAGACATAAATAAATAGCAATAAATAACATGCATGAAATAACAATGTAAGAGAGCCCTTGAATGAGTGCAGTTACCCCCTTTTGTTCAAGAGCCCGACGGTTGAGGGGTAGTAACTGCTCTTGAACCTGATGCTGGGAGCCTGAGGCTCTGTATTTTCTACCTGATGACAGCTGGGTGGTGAGGATCTTTGATGATGGATGCTGCTTTTTTATGGCAGCGTTTCATGGAGATGTGCTCAATGGTTGGGAGGGTTTTATCCGTGATGTACTGAGCTGAAACCACTACCTTTTGTAGGATTTTCTGCTCAGAGGCATTGGTGTTCCTATATGTGGCTGTAAATCAGCCAGTCAGCACACTTTCCACCACACAGCTATAGAAATTTGCCAAGATTTTTGATAACGTGCTGAATCTCCACGGTCGTGCTTTCTTTGCAATTCTATTTATATGCTGGGTCCAGGACAGGTCCTCTGAGATGGTGACACCCAGCAATTTAAAATCACAGTAGTGACCCTCTCCACCTCGGATTCTCTGGTGATTACAGGCTCATGGACCTCTGGTTTCCCTCTCCTGACATCTACCTTTAGTTCCTTGGTCTTATTGACATTGAGTGAGAGGTTATTGTTACTACACCAGTCAGCCAAATTTTCAATCTCCCTCCTGAATGCTGTTTTTCATGCAGAAAATTATTCTTTATGAATATCATAATAAGTAAATTCAAAATACATTTTGATATATAATATATATACAGTATATACACACATACTTATACTCACATACATATTATTCTGTACAAATATCATAAAAAATAAAGTATATTTTGATATATAAAATATATACACACACACACACACATATACACTATATATATAGGGCTTGTCACATATATAAGGGGCTTGTTGTGTCCATTCTGGGGCTGCTCACCCACCTTTCATCCCCACTGGACACTCAGCTCTCACCAGTGGCTCTAAGTAGTTGTTGACATGAGAGAGCAGCCACACCATGGTACATTGTACATTGTTTCAACAGGCAGGCTAAACCGGGCAAGGGTAGCTGGCAGCCTTGTACCAGAGTGGGATAGGAACATGCCTGTCCTTGCATGAGAGGTCAGCTCCAGCAGATGAGATGTTCAGTGAGATCCAACGCCCAGGAAGGCAGCACCGCAACGCTCTGTGGAGAACGAAGGTCGTGACATGGCACTGAAGACAACATGGCCATCCACCACAGCCAAGACCACCCCAGTTTGTGACACTTGCTCGTACCACTTGGCCTGGACTTCTAAGATTGAGAGAATTGAGATGGCCCAGTGTAACAGCGTTTCCACTTTAAAATCCCCCTTGCACAGGTTTCCCGCCATCGTCGGACATGATGGACAACCACCATACTCTTCCACCAAAAGGGGATATGATATTAAAGCAATCTCAGAATCAAAGTCACGCTCGTTGTTACTGACATATGTCATCAAATACCTTCTCTTGCAGCCGTTGTATGGTGCAAGATGTAAAAATTGCTGAAACAAATAAATGGTGCACAAGAGAAATAACAAGGTAGTGCTCATAGTTCATGGACCATTCATCCCTCTCGCCAGAGGGCATCAGGGTGTTCCAGGAAGGCACTTCCTACTGAGCTCTTGCTCACCAGATTACCTCCTATCTGAACCTCAACTCGCTCCTGTGCTCTGCATCTGGCCTTGCGAGCGGAGACTGTGAGAGGGAAGGCAAATCCAGCTCAATTCCAGTTTCAGCTACTGGGTACAACATTCAGCCCTCCAGATATACAAAACTCCCCCCACACTTCATCAAATTAACAAAGGCCTATACTGTTCAATTGTTTGAGTAAATTGCTGCAGACCTGGGAGCTGAACACCGTCCTTGCACAGGGAATCCTTAACCTTTTAGCAAGAACAAATAAACCAGCATATAATGGTGTTCTTTGAAGCATTCTGCACCTAACAATTCAACTTCCCAAGCACCAGCTCTTTTCTTGTGTAAACTAATGTAGCACAAGATCAGAAGCATTGATTGTTTTGTCTTATCATCAGACATCCCACCCTGCAAAAACTCATTTCAGGGAGGTAGCACCATCAATTTGCGGGAGACTCCCGGAACTTCTGGGAGAGGTGGGATGTTTGCAATAGAGTAGCTCCTTAGCAGCTAGCCAGCTGGTTTAAATAACGTGAGCTATGCTGATGAACAAATGACACCTGATAAACTCACCTCAACATGTCTTTTACATCTTAACCCACCATGGACAATAGAAAAGTCACTGTTGCAAACAGCTCAATGAGCAACACTGTCATTATTTTTGACCCCTATTAAGCAGGGGTACACTTTAGGGTAGTCTGGGGTGATGTACATTTTATATTTTCTTTTTTTTGGAACACTCTGCCATGGCGCGCGCTCGCTCTCTCTCTTTCGTGGTTGCTCTCACTCGCGCGCTCTCTCTCTCATTCTCTTTTGTTTTCTGTCTCGTTCTCACGCTCTCTCGCTCGCTCGCTCTCAAAAAAATCAATTTCCGGGACATTGTATATAATTTACGGGCATCAGGGAGCCACTATTAATAGGCGGGAGACTCCCGGAACTTCCGGGAGAGTGGGATGTCTGTATCATTCTTGGTTGAGGAAGAATATCGAGAGTGAGGCACCTAAATCCAGATCAGGACATTTTCATCTAATACTGAAATAGATGTTAGTGCAGGCCAGAGTGAGGGAAAAGGAAAAATAATCTGGTGAATTCATCTCATGATGTTCTAACGAGCAACAAGCATAGAGACACAGGGTCGTCTAACAAAGAGACAGGTCCTTTCACCCATTGTATCTATGCTGACTGTCGAGTACTATTTCATTCTCCTCACGTGCATCAGCTCCCTCCAGATTCTAACACTCACCTGCACACCGGAGGCAACTTATAGCTACTAAATTAACTTACCAAACTGTATACCTTTCGACTGTGGGAAGAAAGTGGATCACTCAAGAAGGACCCTGACCAGTCACAGAGAAAAACTTGACCATGCACAATTCCAGCACAGAGATCACCAGAGGTCAGGATGGAACCTGGGTCTCTGGCACAGTGAGGCAGCAACTCAACCAGTGGCAGCACCGTGCTGCCTATCAAAAGGAACCTCCTGTCCATTCTACATGACCTTCTGACAGCTCTCCTGATCCTAAGGTAAAGAGGGAAGGTGAAAGTGAACTTCCATAGAGAGTTCAGATGTCCATTCACTGGCCACTCATTATTTAGTAGACAGAGGTCACTCACACCTCTCTCCCCAGAAAGTCAGAACGGCTCCAGCCTGTCTTGGAGCTGAATGCCTCCGCCCTTGACAGCATGGGATGAAATATGTCAGGCACCTGGAACTGCTGCTTCTCCCCAACATGTCGTCTGTCTTCTTTGGAAGCTGTTTTAATTCCCCAAGTACCAAAAGAAATGTTGAATAATTATATCGTTATTTCAAGAAAGGAAAGAGAAAGTACTTCAGGCTGTGAAAAGTAACCAGAAGGCTTTGTGCTGCCCCCTGCGAAGAGGAACAGCAGGGTGGGCGAGGGTGGCTCCAGCTCCTGATCATTGTATGCACCTCCTTTGCTGAGCTCAGAGTTGACCGTCAGGTGAGGAAGAGGCTTGGTTTCGGCTTTGAATTCACTGATAAGAGCAGCATTCCCTGCTGGAAGAGTCCAGGCTCTTGTTCAGTATGAACCACAATGTGGGGGGTGGGGGAGGTGTGGGGAGAACAATTCTCAGCCACATTAAAAAATATAGCTTCAGGACAGAGGAAATTACCTCTTTGAGCTGAGCAGGGAGAGAACAGCACAAACACATACAATATGAAGTTTAACTCTGCAGGGCTAACTGCTTAACCTTCAGATCTCGAATGCCTGTGTTTCTTTACGTTGCAGCAATTTGTGAGGATGTCATTTCGAAATCTGAGGCAGTGTAATTTAGCATCTAATGGTACATGGGATTAGGTATGGGTGGAGGGATTAATGAGGAAGAATTCCCAGATTCAGATTCATTTATCACATGTACATTGAAACATGTAGGGAACTGCATGGTTTACATTAACAAGCAACGCAACCCAAGGATGTGCTGGGGTAGCCTGCAGGTTTTGCCATACATACCGGTGTCAACATGGCATGGCCACAATGTTCAGCAGAATATTATTAACAACAGCAACAATAGCAGCAAAACCAAAGCAATCACCTTTCTTCCTTCCCACCCACCCACCTCTGGGCAACCTGACGTTTTGCTATCTCCGAGTGTGTTCTGTCAGGCTTCGAGCAAAGCACGTGACCTCGAGGTCAAGAAACCTGGAGGCAGGGCACGAGCCCACGATCGACTCCATTTCATGCCAATCTCACCAATTAAAGCATCAAGGAACATTGAAATTGACAAGGACGAGAGCAGAAAGTGGCTGGGTGTGCAAATGATCTCTCTCTCCCTCCCTCTCGCTTGATGCTATCAGAGGATGGTGCCAGAGTCCTGGGTCTTGGGCAATGTTTAATTGACACGATTTGTGGATTGGACACTGTAGTTCGCGTCATGATGTGTTTCTGGCTTCTGGTTGCTCCTTTTTGTGTTGCTATTTTTTGCAGTTTTGATTGGGGTGGCTTGCAAGCGACACAGCGCTAGACTGAAATGAACTGAACTGTACTGAATATGTCTGGACTCTTTCGATGACTTTCTGGGTTTCCAATGCCAGCGCATCCCATCTTAAGTAAGGGGCCCAGAAATGCTCTCAATACTCCAGGTGCAGTCTGACCAATGCCTTATAAAGTCTCAGCATTATGTCCTTGCCTTTATATTCTAGTACTCTCAAAATTAATGCTAATACTGCATTTGCCTTCCTTACCAACAACTCAGTCTGCAAGTTAACCTTTAAAAAATGCTGCACGAAGGCACAAAGTCCCTTTGAATCAGAATGAGGTTTAATACCACTGGCAAATATTGTGAAATATGTTGCTTTGTGGCAGCAGTACATTGCAATATAGAAAAAAACTATAAATTGCAATAATATATATTTATTAAAAAATAGTGAAGTAATGTACATGGGATCATTGTTCATTCAGAAACTTGATGGCGGTGGGGAAGAAGATATTCCTGAATTGCTGAGTGTGTGCTTTCAGGCTCCTGTACCTCCTCCATGATGGTAGAAATAAGAAGAGAGCATACCCTGGGTGATGACGTTGACTTTTTTTGAGGCATCACCTTTTGAAGACGTCCTCAATGGTGGCTATTCCAGTGTCCCTGATGGAGCAAGCTAAGTCTGTAACTTTCTGAAGCTTTTTCTGATCCTGTGCAGTGCCCTGCACCCACCTCCCCTGCCCCGCCCCACCCCAATACTACGTCTGTAGAAATTTGTGAGAGTCATTGGTGACATACCAAGAATGCTCAGACCCTTAGCCACTTTCAACTGCTGATCCCTCAATAAAGCCTGGTGCTTTCCCTTGACTTCCCCTTCCTCAAGTCCACAATCAATTCGTTGGTCTTTGTTAGGGAGTACTCTGGAGTTATGTGAAGATAGCAGATTTTAATTCAAGCAAGAACTGGTCTTTAATTCTTAATGTAAATTATAAACTGAAGTTAAAAGCATGGCTTTGCAAATAAAGAGACATAGTTTGCAAAATGGTGACTAGGAGATACTTGCATATGCATTTGCCAAATGTTAAGACAATTCATTGGCCTGCATCAATTGGCAACTATGGATTTAAGAAATTTGCACTATTGTTAACAAGTTCAAGGAAGCTTGCAGACCAAACTGAACCTATCATTTAGCTCTTTCAAAGTTGGATGTCTGGATCTCTGTCATTAGAAGTTTTTAGAATATTTGTATTAGTTTCTCCCGGCAAAGGTCTTTGGACCTTCAGGGGTGTCTTATTAATTACAATCTGTTTCCACTGTAAATGTGCATCACAAAGGAATCATTTGTCAACCCAAAGTACTGGAGTAAACAATGTCATTGTAACTATTGAAAATACATGGAATCACCCACTGTTGCCTTTAACCATATAACAACAATTACAGCATGGAAATAGGCCATCTCGGCCCTTCTAGTCCATGCCGAACACCTTTGTCTTAAGGTTATAAAAATATGACGAACATTGAGTTTGTTGGAATCAACCAAGAATATTTTCACAATTATGTCTATTTGTTATGATGAATAAAGACTTTCATATCCACAACTTCTCAGGTTTCTCCAGTGACTTAGGCACAGTCACAACAGACTTACTGACATTGATTTCTGAACTCTTTCGCTGTTTAGAAAATAGTTTATGCTTTTACTCCTCCTACTGAAGTGCATGAACATACACTTCCTGACACTGTATTCCATCTGCCACTTCGGTTGCCCATTTTCCTACTCTATCCAAGTCTCCTGCAGACTCCCTGTTTCCTCATCTCTACCTGCCCCTCCACCTATCTTTGTATCACCTGCAGACTTGGCCACAAAGCTATCAATTCCATATCTGAATCACTGACAAATAATGTTGAAATGGTCCCAACACCAATTCCCGCGGAACACTACTAGTCATTGGCAGCCAACCAGTAAAATCTCTCTTTATTCCCACTCTTTCTTTCCAGCCAGTCTGCTAATCATCTACCCATGCTAGTACATTTCCTAGAATACCTTGGGTTCTTATCTTGTTTAGCAGCTTCATGTATGGTACCTTGTCAAAGGTTTTCTGAAAATCCAAGTAAACAACCACCACTGACGTTCGTTTGTCTATCCTGCTTGTTATTTCCTCGAAGGATTCCAACAGATTTGTCAGGCAAGATTTCCCTTTAAGGAATCTATGCTGACTTTGGCCTATTTAATCATGTGCCTCCAAGTACCCAAAACCTCAATCTTAATGATGGACTTCAGCATCTTTCCAACCACTAAGTCTGGCTAACTGCTCTATAATTTCCTTTCTTCTGCCTTCCTCCCTTCTTAAAGCGTGGAGTGACATTTGCAATTTCCCAATCCTCTGGAACCATTTCAGAGTCTATGATTCTTGAAAGATTATTACTAATGCCCCACAATCTCTTCAGCTAGCTCTTTCAGAACGCTGAGATGTAGTCCATCTGGTCCAGATGACTTATCTACCTTCAGTCCTTTCAGCTTCCCAGCACCCTCTCCTTAGTAATAGCAACTACACTTACTTCTGCCTCATGATGCTCTCTGGCATACTGCTAGTGTCTTCCACAGTGAAGACTGTTGCAATATACTTATCAAAGGTTTAAAAAAGGTTCAAGTGGTTCAAAGGCTCAATTATTATAAAATATATAGTTCTGTAATTCTTCTTCTCTGGGTAGCCATGAAACCAAGAAAGTAAAAAAGGCAGCTCGATCACCAACCCTCAAAATCCCCGCCTCTCCACACAAAAAAAGGACAAAACCAGAACAGGCTCATTGACCCCAATTCCCTCCTTCTACACAAAAAAAATGAACAAAAAGGGAACAGACACATCAATCCCCAAAACCCTACTCCTGCACAAAGAAACGAACAAAACCCGATCAGGCACATCGACCCCGCAAATCCCCCTCCCTGCACAAAAAAAAGAGACTGGGTGAAAAACACACAAAACAAAAAAAACTAAAGACTGAAAACAAGTCCAGATCCAAAATGCAGAAAACCCAGGCAACACTCTCCAGGGACAGTGGCTGGCTCTCCCCTCTCCGGTAGCGTAGCAGAGCGATCTGCAGTGATCAAAAGACAGGTAGCTGGCCTTCGAGTTTGTCTGCCATTTCCTTGTCCTCCAGCATCATTTCCCAGTTAGTCCTGACGAAGGGTCTCAGCCTGAAATGTCGACTGCACCTCTTCCTAGAGATGCTGCCTGGCCTGCTGCGTTCACCAGCAACTTTAATGTGTGTTGCTATCATTTCCCAGTGGTCGGATATCCACTCTCGACTCTTTATTATTGTTTATATATCTGAAAGAACTTTTGGCATCCTCTTTTATATTATTGGCTAGCTTACCTTCATATTTCATCTTTTCTCTTTTTTCTTTTTTAGGTGCCTTATGTTGGTTTTTACAAGCTTCCCAAATCCTCTAATTTCCCACTAATTTTTGCTCTATGTCCTTTCTTTTGCTTTTATGCTCTCTTTGACTTCCACAGTTGCCTCATCCTCCCCTTAGAATATTTATTTTTTGGGATAAATCTTCCTGCACCTTCCAGACCAAAAGACCGAATTTTATAATTAGCAATCTCTCAAACTCTTCCTCTCTTTTTTTTTAAAGATGCAATTTAAAATCAGTCTTTGCCAACATGCATTTGTTTATCTTTATAACAAACTCCTTTATATGATCAGTCTCAATATTTTATTGGTTACCGCTCCGGGAAAAAGGTAAAGAACATTTTTTTGTGCTACATTGAAAACACAATATAAATGAATATTGCAGTTTGAGCACAGGAGGAGCATTAGAACCCATCAGACGCAGAGTAGCTAATCGATTCACAGATGGAAGTGCCATCAAAGAGAGAAGTTAATCTGGATCAACATTCCGGGAATAAATTCATGCTGTTAAGAGTGACTTGTTGAATAGGATTCCCTTTCACCTATCTCCCACTAATGCCCAGAGGAAAATAAAACACATTAATCACTCCCTACAGTTCTTATAGATGGAGGCTATTGGAGCTGGGGATATGGATATCAAAGACCTAGAAAGATTATTAGGAATGCTGGAGCCTGCGGAGACATCTGGTTCAGTTTGAAACACTACATTACCTCATGGAAATAAAACAGCATAATAACTAATCATTCCAAAGTAGACCTACTGTCAGGAAAAGTATAGGAGGTTTGACCCAAGAGCAGAACGGAGGAGAACATTTATCGATGAGGAATAATTTTAATAATAGACTATGAAAATAATAAACCATGAGGGGCCACAAAACAAAAGAGAACAGATACTAAACACCACAGGCAACAAGGCAACTGAAGGCTAGGAGCAACTGGTTGAAGCTGGCTGGTTTGATGAGAGAACAAGGGCTGTGGATGAGAGTGGGTTTAAATAGGCTGCAGGTGATACGCTGGAAACAAGTGGCAGGTGATTCCTGTTAGCTGGGTGGAGACTAAGAGGTGCCTGGCTGTGCAGGCCTGACAGGATCCCCTTTCCAACAGCTGGCAGCTAACAGCCCAGGATGATCCCGATGGTCCAGTGGGACTCCTGAATGAGTGATGGATCCAAGATGAAACTGGACAGCATCCAAGACCTCTCTTCCAGGCCATGCCCTTCCCAGTCAACCAGGTACTGTACACCCCATTCAAGGCAACATGAACCCATCAACCGGCAAACCACTTTCCACCATCCTAGGCTCCGGAGATGTCTACTCAGGTGGCTTGAGTGGTCCATAGACAATGGCCTTGAGGCAGCTCATGTGTAAGGTAGATGTTGTCTTGAGGGATGGTGGTAGCCAGAGACAGTAAGTGACTGGATTGATGCGATGGGTAATCTTGTTAGGACCAATAAACTGGGCAAGAGCTTGTGGGAATCGATGCACAGGGACAGATCTCCAGGCCAGAGTAGTCTGGCTGGGCACTGCCGGTGCTTGGCTTGGCAGCAGTAGGTGCAATTGGCAGCTAGGATGGCTCTCTGTGCCCTCTTTCAAGCATTCTGTCAGGAGAGAACATGGGCTCTGGAGGACAGGACCCCTCCCTGGGGAACAATGGGGTTGGTAGCCAAGAAGCACTTCAAAGGGTGACATACCTGCGGTGGAGGAACTGCGAAAGTTGTGGGACAGCTCGGTCCAGAGCAAATACTTATACCATGTGGAAAGATGAGAGGTGGTGAAGCATCACAAAAACTTCTCCTGCTGATTAGCTTTTCCTGATTGCCCATTGGACTGTGGATGGTAGCCAGAGGACAAAACTCACTGAGATGCAGAGGACACAACAGAAGGCTCACCAGAGTTAGGAGACGGATAATGAGCCTGAGGGAAGCCACGCAGGCAAACTACAAGTTGGAGAACCAGGTCCACCGTCTCAGCTGCTGACAGAGGTTTGGGGAGGACGATGAACTGGACCACCACTGTCATGGTCATCACGGCCCCATTGGAAGGTGGCAAACCATGGCGATGTGGGACCACGGGTGTCAGGGATCACAGAAACCCAGAGCGAAGCTGGTTTGAGGAATTGGAATGGCACATTGGGACTGGGAGAAGATGAGGATGTTATTTAGGGTAGCCAGACACATAACCTGTCCAGCACGTCTCAGAGGATTTCATTACTGAGGGCTTGGAAAACAGCTGGACTGTTAGAAAGTCCGATTGGCATCACTAAGTATTCATAGTGGCCAGCGGGTGTTACAAACACCGTCTTTCACTCATTCCCCTGGTGGATGCAAATCCGGTTTAATGCACTCCATAAATCCTGTTTGTGCAGATCTAGGCTTTGCGAGTGTTTTGAATGTGCTATCCATCAAGGGAAGCAGTTCTTAATGGTGATTTTGTTGAGTCCATAGTAGACAATGCAGGGTTGGAAACCCCATCTTTCTTTTTGACAAAGAAGAATCCTGCACCAGCTGGATACTGGGATGGTCAAATGAAGCCTTGGCAATGTTCATGGCTTGAGTCTCGGAGGGGAGAGGGAGAACCGATGACCTCAGGAAGGGGTTGTGCCCAGGAGGTGGTTGATGGTGCAGTCATGTGGTCTGTGAGGTGGCAGGCTGCTGGCTTTCCTCTTGCTGAAGGCAATGGCAATGTCATGAAATTCCTGCGGGAATTCGGTGATTTCCTCCATCTCCACAGATTTACAGGGTGAAGGCAACTGAGGTTGCAGGCAGCTTGGTCCTCAACTCAGCAGTGAACTAGATGGCCAGCAGAAATCAGCCGCACGAGTGGAGAGCCAGAAGTAACCCAGGGGGAAGAGGAGCGTTGGGTGAGTCGATCAGGAGGAATTGGACGGGCTCACGGTGCTCTCCGATGCTCATTGGGCACAGACCGCGTAGTGCTTTGACCATCCCAGAACCCAAGGGATGGCCGTGATGCAAGTGAGGGATAGGCTCAGTATCCCTTCATGCCCTGACCAATCAAGAATCTATCAACCTCTGCTTCAAAAACATATAAAGACCTGGCCTCCACAGCTGCCTGTGGCAATGAATTCCACAGATTCACCACTGTCTCATCTCCATTCTAAAAGGACGCCCCTCTGCTCTAAGGCTGTGTCCTCTGGTCTTAAACTCTTCCACCATAGGAAACATCCTCTCCGCATCCACTCTATCAAAATCTCAACTTTACTTCCTTATTTTTATATTCTAGTCCTCATGAAATGAATGCTAACATTGCACTTGTCTTCCTCACCAGAGGCTCAATCTGCAATTTAACCTTTAGGGAATCCTGCACAAGGACTCCCAAGTTCCTTTGCATCTCAAATTTTTGTATTTTCTCTACATTTAGAAAATACTTAATCCTTTCATTTCTTCTACCAAAGTGCATGACAATACACTTCTCAACACTGAATTCCATCTGTCACATCTTTGCCCATTCTCCTAATCTGTCTAAGTCCTTCTGTAGCTTCTCTACTTCCTTAAAACTACTTGCCCCACCCACCTATCATTTGCAAACTTTGCAACAAAGCCATCAATTCCATTATCCAAATCATTGACATATAACGAAAAAAAAAATTAGTCCCAACACAGACCCCTGTGGAACACCATTAGGCACTGGCAGCCAACCTGAAAAGGCTCCCTGTATTCCTACTCTTTGTCTCCTGCCAATCAGCCATTGCTTTATCCATACTAGATTCTTTCCTACAATACCGTAGGCTCATAAGCTGCGTCATATGTGGCACCTTGTCAAAGGTCTTCTGAAAATCCAAGTACACAACATCAACCAATTCTCCTTTGTCTATCCTGCTTGTTATTTTTTCAAAGAATTCCAAAAGCTTTCACAGGCAAGGTTTTCCCTTGAGGAAACATGCTGATTACAGGCTATTTTACCATGTGCCTCCAAGTACCCCAAAACCACATCCTTAATAATCGATTCCAATATCTTCCCAACCACTGAGGTCAGACTAACTGGCCTATAACTTCCTTCTTCTGCCTCCCTCCCTTCTTGAAGAGTGGAGTGATATTTCCAATTTTCTTGTCTTCCAGAACCATTCCAGAATCTACTGATTCTTGAAAGATCGTTACTAACGCCTCCACAATCTCTTCAGCTACCTCTTTCAGAACCTCAGGGTGTACACCATCTGGTCCAGGTGACTTACCTACCTTCAGACCTTCCAGTTTCCCAAAAACATTCTCGCTAGTTATGGCAACTTCACACACTCCATGACCTCTGACATCTGAAACTTCCACCATGCTGCTAGTGACTTCAACAGTGAAGACTGATGCAAAACTTGTACCCCATTACTACTTTTCCAGCAGCTTGATATCCACTCTCACAACTTTTGGTATCTTCTTTAATATTTCGTATTCCATCTTTACCTTCTTAATGACTTACTTAGTTGCCTTCTGTTGGTTTATTAAAAGCTTCTCAATCCTCTAACTTCCCATTATTTTTTGCTGTATTATATGCCCTCTCTTTGGCTTTTATGTTGGTTTTGACTTTTCTTGTTAGCTATGATTGTGTTATCTTGCCTTTAGAATACTTCTTCCTCTTTAGGATGTATATATCCTGTGCCTTCCAAATTCCTTCCAGAAATTCCACCCATTGCTGCTCTGCCATCATCCCTGTTCTTTTCCAGTCAATTCTGGCCAATTCCTCTCTCATGCCTCTGTAATTCCCTTTACTCCACTGTAATACTGATACATCTGACTTTAGCTTCTCCTTCTCAAATTTCAGAGTGAATTCGATGATATTATGATCACATCCTCTAAGGGTTCTTTTACCTTAAGCTCTCTAATCAATAGACAATAGACAATAGGTGCAGGAGTAGGCCATTCAGCCCTTCGAGCCAGCACCGCCATTCACTGTGATCATGGCTGATCATCCACAATCAGTACCCTTTTCCTGCCTTCTCCCCATATCCCTTGACTCCACTATCCTTAAGAGCTCTATCTAATTCTTTTTTTAAAGAATCCAGAGAATTGGCCTCCACTGCCTTCTTAAGCAGAGCATTCCACAGAACCACAACCCTCTGTATGAAAAAGTTTTTCCTCAACTCTGTTCTAAATTGTCTACCCCTTATTCTTAAACTGTGGCCTCTGGTTCTGGACTCCCCCAACATCGGGAACATGTTTCCTGCCTTTAGCGTGTCCAATCCCTTAATAATCTTACATGTTTCAATCAGATCCCCTCTCATCCTTCTAAGTTCCTGTGTATACACCCCCAGTTGCTCCAATCTTTCAACATATGACAGTCCCGCCATCCCGGGCATTAACCTTGTGCACCTACGCTGCACTCCCTCAATAGCTAGAATGTTCTTCCTCAAATTTGGAGACCAAAAGATCAATTGCAGTTCATTGCACAATGCTCAGTCGAGAATAGTGGGCTCAACCATGAGCTGCTCCAAAAAGCCATTTTATGGGCATTCTGGAATTCCCCCCTCTTGGGATCCAGCACTAACCTGATTTTCCCAATTTACTTGCATATTGAAATCCCCCATGACTACAGTAACATTGCCCTTTTGGCATGCACTTTCTATCTCCCATTGTAATTTGTAGATCACATCATTACTCCGTTTGAGGGTCTATATACAACTCCCATCAGGGTCTTTTTACCCTTGCACTTCCTTAGCTTTATCCGCAACACGTTCCGACCCTTTGTCGCCTCTTTCTAATGATCTGATTTCATTTTTTTTTTACCAACAGAGCCACGCCAATCCCTCTGCCTTCCTGCCTTTGATACAATTTGTATCCTTGGACATTAAACTCCCAGCTATAATCTTTTTTCAGTCATGGTTCAGTGATACCTACAACATCATACCTGCTAATCTGTAACTGTGCTACAAGTTCATCGACCTTATTCCATATACTGCACACATTCAAATATAACACCTTCAGTCCTGTATTCACCCTTTTTGATTTTGTCTGCCTTTTACATTGCAACTCATCATATTGACTGTAATTCTGTCCTATCATCAGCCTGTCCTTGTTAGGAATCTCACTACACACTGCCTCTGTTTGTAAACCCACTACCTCATCTTCAGTACTATCTCTCTGGTTCTCATCCCCCTGCCAAATTACTTTAAATACACCTGAACAACTCTAGCCAACCTGCCTGGAAGGATATTGGACCCACTCAGGTTCAGGTATAACCCATCCCTTTTCTACAAGTCGTAACTTCCCCAGAAGAGATCGCAATGATGCATAAATCTGATCCCATAAGCTCTGCACCAGTTCCTCAGCAATGCATTCACCTGCCAAATCATCCTATTCTTACACTCACTGGGACATGGCACAGGCATCAAACCAGGGATTACTACCCTGGATCTCCTGTTTCTCAGCTTTCTACCTAGCTCCCTAAAATCTCGCTTCAGGACCTCCTCACCTTTTCTACCTATGTCATTGGTGTAAATATGTACCAAGACTTCTGGCTGCTCACCCTCACCCTTGAGAATGCCATGGACCCGATCTGAGACATCCCCGATCCTGGTGTCAGGGTGGCAACATACCGTCCGAGTGTCTCTATCAAGCCCACAGATCCTTGTCTCTGTTCCTCTGACTAAGGAATATCTTATCAACACCACAGTCCTCTTCATCTCTATCAATAGAAAATTGAAAATTATAGGAAGTTATAGGCCAGTTAGCCTAACCTCAGTGGTTGGGCAAGTGTTGGAGTCTATTGTTAAGGATGAGGTTTCAGGGTATTTGGAAACTAATGATAAAATAAGTCAAAGTCTGCATGGTTTCTGTAAAGGGAAATCTTGCCTGACTAATCTATTAGAGTCCTTTGAGGAAGTAACAAGCATGGTGGACAGAGGAGAGGCAGTAGATGTCATTTACTTGGATTTTCAGAAGGCGTTTGATAAGGTGCCATGCACAAGGCTGTTTAACAAGAAAAAGTCCTATGGTGTTACAGGAAAGATACTGGCATGGATAGCGGAATGGCTGATAGGAGGCAGCCAGTGGGAATAAAGGGGGCTTTTCTGGTTGGCTGCCAGTGACTAGTGATGTTCTTCAATGGTCAATGTTGGGACCGCTGCTTTTCACATTGTTTGTCAATGATTTGGATCATGGAATTGATGGCTTGGTGGCAAAGTTTGCTGATGATACAAAGGTAGATGGAAGGGTAGGTAGTGCTGAGGAAGCAATGTGATTGCAGGGAGAATAGGCAAAAAAATGGCAGATGGAATAGTGTTGGGAAATGTCTGATAATGCATTTTGGTAAAAGGAACAATAGTACGGATTATTATCTAAATAGGAAGAAGGTTTAAACATCAGAGGTGCAGAGGGACTTTGGAGACCTTGTGGAAGATTCCCAGAAGGTTAACTTACAGGCTGAGTCTGTGGTAAAGAAGGCAAATGCAATGTTGGCATTTATTTCAAGGGGAATAGAATATAAAAGCAAGGAGGTAATGTTGAGTATTTTTCAACCACTAGTCAGGCCACACTTAGAGTATTGCTGACAGTTTCGGGCCCCATATCTCAGAAAGGATATACATCTCAGAAACAACACACTGGACCATTGTTACACCACCATCAAGAATGCCTACCGTGCTATTCCACACCCTCACTTCGGGAAGTCTGATCACTTGGCTGTACTTCTACTCCCTGGTTATAGGCAGAGAATGAAGACTGCAGCACCAGCAGTGAGGACCAAGATGGTATGGACAAGGGAAGCTCAGGAGCACCTACAGGACTGTTTTGAATCAGTGGACTGGACTGTATTCAGGGATTCATCTTTGAATCTGGATGAGTATACTGCAGTTGTTACTGACTTCATTTAAACCTGTGTGCATGAGCGTGTGCCTGCAAAGACTTACTGTACATTCCCAAACCAAAAGCTGTGGATGAACCAGGAGGTTCGTCGTATGCTGAGGGCTCGGTCCATGGCATTCAACTCTGGCGACCCAGGTCTGCACCAGAAAACCAGGTATGATTTGCGGACGGCTAGTTCAAGGGTGAAGAGACAATTTTGAACGAGGTTGGCGGCAACATCAGATGTCTTTAAAGAGGGTGAACCCTCGCAAGGCAGAAAGTCCTGATGGAGTACCTGGTAAGGCTCTGAAAACCTGTGCCAACCAACTAGCGGGAGTATTCAAGGACATTTTCAACCTCTCACTGTTATGGGTGGAAGTTCCCACTTGCTTCAAAAAAGCAATAATTACACCAGTGCCTGAGAAGAATAATGTGGGCTGCCTTAATGACTATTGCCCGGTAGCACTCACATCGACAGTGATGAAATGCTTCGAGAGGTTGGTCATGACTAGACCGAACTCCTGCCTCAGCAAGGATCTGGACCCATTACAGTTTACCTATCGTCACAATAGGTCAACAGCAGACACAATCTCAATGGCTCTTCACACAGCCCTAGATCACTTGTATAATACAAATACCTATGTCAGGATGCTGTTCATCGACTATAGCTCAGCATTCAACACCATCATTCCCACAATCCTGATTGAGAAGCTACAAAACCTGGGCCTCTGTACCTCCCTCTACAATTGAAACCTCAACTTCCGAACTGGAATACCACATCTGTGTGGACTGGTGATAATATCCCCTCCTCACTGACGATCAACACTGGTGCACCTCAGGGGTGTGTGCTTAGCCCACTGCTCTACTCTCTCTATACCCATGACTGTGTGGCTAGGCATAGCTCAAATACCATTTATAAATTTGCTGATGATACAACCATTGCTGGTAGAATCTCAGGTGGTGACGAGAGGGTGTACAGGAGTGAGATATGCCAGCTAGTGGAGAGGTGCCACAGCAACAACATCAGTAAGGCAAAAGAGCTGATTGTGGACTTCAGGAAGGGTAAGATACAGGAACACATACCAATCCTTATAGAAGGTTCAGAAATGGAGAGAGTGAGCAGTTTCAAGTTCCTGGGTGTCAAGATCTCTGAGGACCTAACCTGGTCCCAACATAATGAAACCCAATTTCCCTCGGGATCAATAAAGTATATCTATCTATCTATTGTGTCCAGTTTGACTCCCATAACAGAGCCAGACTTTCTAATCAGTTTATTGAGCCTGTTGGCATTACCAGTGTTGATGCCATTGCCCCAGCACACCACCACATAGAAGATTGTACTGGCGACAACAGACTGGTAGAATGTATGAAGGAGAGGCCTGTACACTCAAAAGGACACATGTCTCCTCAGGAAGTAGAGGCAACTCTAGCCCTTCTTGTACACAGCCTCTGTGCTGGTGCCCCACTCAAGTCTGTCATCCAGGTGCACCCCCAGGTACTTGTTGGCCCTCACCATCAATAGTAACAGGCTTTGTCTTCCTGAAGTCCATCAGCATTTGCTGCATTGAGCTGCAGATGATTCAGCTTGCAGCATTTGACAAAGTCCTCCACCAGGGCCCTGTCTTCATCCCTTTATACACCAAACCATTGTTGAGTCATCAGGAAATTTCTGCAGATAACATGACTCAGTGTTGTATCTAAAGTCTGAGGTATACAGCGTAAACAGGAAGGGAGCCAATACAGTTCCCTGTGGTGTCCCATTACTATTAATAGCCATGTCTGATGCAGAGCTCTGAAGCCACGTAAACTGTGGTCTGCTATTCAGGTACAGTAGTCCATTATCCAGGATACAATGGAAGTGCCAACCTGCATTGAACAGAGCGTTTTCCCCAGCAATGAGGGCTGTATGGTATTGAAGGCACTTGAGAAATCAAAAAACATGGTCCTCCCAGAGCTGTCCAGCTTATCCAAATGGGAGTAGGCTCTGTTCAGCAGGTATTTGACAGCATCGTCGACTCCAATGTTCTCCTGGTAGGCAAACAGCAAGGGATCAAGGGTTGATCTGACCAGGGGTCGGAGGTGAGCCAGGACCAGCCTCTCTAGGGTCTTCATGATGTGTGAGGTCAGGGCGATTATGCTCTTTCTTGTTAAGATCATCTATGAGTTATGTTAGATTAATGTGTTTCTTGTCAATGTTTTGTCTCTAACACTACGTGCCTGTGATGCTGCTGCAAGTCAGTTTTTCATTGCACCTGTGCATACATGTACTTGTGCAGATGACAATAAACTTGACTCTCTTTACAAATAACTCACAAATTCCATCTCGGCATCTGAGCCCCTCCATTGTGTCTAGTGACTGCACACAACTCAGCTGTTCAACCTCAGCTGTTCCCAGACTTTGAAATGGTTCAAAAATAAGGAATAGGATTTGAAGGTCAGTGTGTTAGGAGCATGGCCTGCCCCAGCAGTGGTGAATGCCAAGCTGATTGGGCGATGTCTCTGTGAACCGCAGAAGAAGCTGTTGGCAGCATTAAAATATCTGACCTGCTGTGATCAGTTCAAAACTAAAGTGTTAAAATTCTTCTGCTGCTATTCATAGAGCCATACACCAACAGAAACAGGCCTCAGGCCTCAACTAACAACCATCCATTAACACCAGCACTACACTAATCCCGTTTTGTTCTCCCCAGATTCCCATAAACTTCTGCTCCTGGTTCTATGACACACACACGGAACTTAGTGGTCAATCAGCTCACCAACCCACACATCTTTGGAGTTTAACATGTAGAGTCAACCTACCTTTGTGATTGGGAGGAAGCCTGAGAATCTGGGGGGAGCCCCACATGGTCACAGGGGAAACATGGGAACTCCATAAAGATAGCTCTGGAGTTTGGAATTGAATCCAAGCTCATGATCTGCATGATGACTTGTAAAACTAAGCTTTTCACTGTATCTCAGTACATGTGACCAATGTCAACACTGCCCTTTGCAACTGAAAATGTTGACCAATCATTTCCATCCACAGATGGTGCCTGACCTGCGAAGATCCTCCATCATCTTGCCCGAGGCCTAGCTGTGAATCATCTGAAGTTGGTGCTGGAGATTAGGCAACAACCAGGAGAATACTGGGTTTGTCAAATGAGGAAATGACCAAAGCACAGCTGAGTTTCTCTGGGTTGAGGGTGGGACCTTTCTGTGAGGGAAAATATTTGTTTGCAAATTCCTGTAATTGTCTCAACTCTGAATGATCTTTGCTGGCTCTCCTACCCAAGGTATTTGTCCCCTTCTTATTCTGTCTTCTCGATCTTACCCACCTCTATCACTGTCTTCAGCTGCCAAGGTCCAAGAGCAGAAGTTCCTTCCTTTAGCCTATACCTCCCTTGTCCCCAGAGCCCACTTCCTTGATGAAACTTTTGATAATTTGTCCTATCATTTCCTTTAACTTTGTAGTCAATGTTTTCTAAGTTACCAAACCTGTGAAATTCAAGTATTTGGCAACATTAAAGCCACTCCATTTTACTACACCACAGCAATCCACTTATACTTCTCTGAAGAAAGAGGCAGATGAACAATTTCAATGCCAGATTGTCAATGGTTAGCATTGCTGCAATCTCCCAGGTGGTGGGAGTGCTGCAAAAGACCCTTGACTATTGGATGGAATTAACTGCTTCATTTGGTATTTGTTTTAGAACAGGAACGTCTTGGTGCAACTTTATAAAACTTAGGCTAGGCCACAGTTGGATAAGCATGCACAGTTCTGGTCTCCACAGAACATAAAGGCAGCAGAGAGTTACAGAGGGAATTTACCAGGATATTGCTGGGATGGAGCACTTCAGACATGTAGTGAGACTGGATCAACTGGGTTTGTCTTCTTTTAAGAGAGGTTGGTAGGTGGGGGGGTGGTAGATCAGATGGAGGGATACAAAATTATCAGCTGCATAGATAATATAGATCATAGACATATGGTTAATGAAGAAAGAAACAAAAAATAATATGATGGAACAAAAAGCTTTTTCGTACAGCAATTGAAGATCTGGAATGCACTGCCTGAAAAAGTGGTGCAGATTGTCAATGACTTTCAAAAGGAATTGGTTGCATACTTGAAGACAAAAAAAAAATTACAGTCTAAGGACAGGAGTGATGCGAGCTAAATAATGTTTACAAGCAGTTGTCTCGGCCTCAGTGGTCCACTGAACAGATTTGTAATGATCTTTTGATTTGGTGGTCAGAATCCCCATTCCCAAACCACTCTTAATTGCCCTTCAAGTCAGATCCTCTTAAGGGTCATATAACCCAGGTTCTTTGCGGGAGTTTTGGTTTGCTGGTGTTAATCTCCCTTCCAAGAGGAGCACAGCCTTGTCGTGGTTTGGAGGCTTGCTAGCTTCAATGACCCAGAGAGCTACCTTAGCTGAATTCAGGGCCTCGTGCTTTGGGGCTCTTGGTAGTGTCACCCATGCCAAAGGATAAAGGCCAGATTAAGAATCATCCACGGTTCAGCTCAGGGTTAATAACCCTGACTGGTGAAACAAAACTGTTACGGAAACAACAATGAAGAATCCTCCTCCATCTGTTTGCGATGGCTGAGAGTAGTGAAAACTGAGAAGAAGCTATTACCACAATGAAGGAAGCCCTCAACACCGCTAGACAGACAGAGATGGAGAACCTTCATTGCTGACCTAAATGCCAGCAGTATAACCATAAGTAAGTAAGTGATGTTAATCAGTAGCTGATTTATGCCAAGAATGACAAACCCTGAATTGAATGTGTCGGGATACAGAGGCAGTTAATGACTCAGAGATCAGTTTCTTTCTTACGTGCAATAGAGGCAGAAGGACAGCTTATACCCCACTGTTGAATGTTTCCCTAGTATGATAAAAAAAAACCTCGACCTCACTATCTATCTCATTGTGACTTTACATCTTACTACCTACCTGCACTGCACTTTCTCTGTAGCTGTAACACCTTTTCCTGCACGTTGCTATTTTTTTTTACCTTGTACTATCTCTTTGCACTGTTGTAATGAATTGATCTGTATGGATGGTGTATAAGACAAGCTTTTCACCGTATGTTGGTACATGTGACAATAATAATCGAAGTTGCTAATTTAATGACACCATGTACTTTATGCTAAAGCAGTTCATTCAGGATCAGTTATGCCTCACTCCTTGAACTTGTCACTAAAGACAATGCATTTACAATCAACTGGTTTTATGTTATGTAGCCAAAGAGTACTATAGGTAATAGCAAACCCTCCCTGAAAAAGTACAAAAAATATTTGACCAATTATTAAGCATGAGAAAGTCTGCCAATGCTGGAAATCCAGAGCTACACACACAAAATTCTGGAGGAACATAGCAGATCAGGCAGTATCTATGGAAATGAACAAACAGTTGACATTTCAGGCCAAGACCCTTCTTCAGGACTGGAAAGGAAGGGAGAAAATGCCAGAATAAAAAGGTGTGCTGATGGGAAGAAGGCTAGCTAGAAGGTGATAGGTGAAGCCAGGTGGGTAGGAAAGGGCTGGAGAATCTGGTAGGAGAGGAGAGTTGAAAGGCCAGAAAGGGGAAAGAAGAGGAGAGGTGGGGGAGGGAAATTATTTTTTCATTCCCTGCATAAATCATGCAAAGGTTAGTACTGAATGGACACCATTTTAATGGTTTGTTTCCTAGAATGGGGAAAGAGTTGAGTAAGGTTTAGCAAGAGCAGAAGGGGCAAGGAAACCTAGGAGGGGCAGCTTGAACTCGCAGGCTGGGTGGGGTAGAATGGAGAACTGGACCTTTCGATTATACAGGAATCAAAAAGAATCAAGACCCTGAGAAGACAAATTTCAATCAAACTCATGCAATAGCAGCAGCTGGTCACTGAAAATGCTTACTAGTTTTATATTTGTTCCAAACAGAGTCGAGGATCACTTGCTTCTACTGATGAGATCAATGTGTGATCTACAGACTCTGCTGCAAGGCTCTTGCTAGGCAGGTGAATATGTTGGAAAAGAGTCAGTAGATACCTTCTGCTGTTTTCCCTGGGCTTTCAGATGCTCCTGAAGAGATTCGAAGATTCTTGGTGGCATCGAATCTTCTCCTTCTCCATTCTAAACCACTATGTGCTAGGAGGATGAAAACTTTCTTCAAGGAGGTTTTGAAAACAACTGTCAGCCATTTCCTGTCCTCCTGTGACAGGCTCAGTACAGAGCAACACTGTCTAAATCACGTTGTTTACACTACAGAACTAGTTATTTCAGCCTCAGCCGGTAGATAGAGAGATACCTTATTGATCCCAAGGGAAATTACAGCACCATAGTAGCATTACAAGTGCACAGATATACAAATATTAGAAGATCCTTACATTCTGACTCATTTGGACCTGCATATTATTGTCTGCACATTCCCCGAAGTACACGGGAGAATGGCCTTGCTGTAAGCATCTGCAAAACAGAGCTCTGCTTCCAATCTGCTCCTAACACACAGTCCCACCCTTTGACAGTAAAGGCCCATGGCACCACCTCGGAGAATGGGGTCCGTTTTCTATTTTCACATTACCTGTTGTAAATAGGTTTGTCCTGAGGCCATAATTGTGCACAATTGTTGCCATATGAATTAGGCCCATGTATCATGGTTCACTACCAGACCAAACCCACATGCAGAATCAGCACTGGGACGTCAGTCAGCTGCTCAGTGCTGGGATTCTCAGTGCTTGATAGGAACATACAGTAAGAGATACTTAATCCTCTTCTACTCACACATGCAGAGAAAGTAATGGAACATTTAATCCTTTTACACACACACACATTCTCAGAGTGAGTGGTGAGATTCTCAGTCCTTGTAAGGCATATACAGAAAGTGACACCTAATTTTTAACACACACACATATGGTACATACAGCGTCAGTACTGAGTAAATCACATACACAAACTGTTGTGCTGGGACACTCTCCTTTTGCTCACACACGGGGTGCTGGGGCCATCAACAAAACTGCTGACAAGACCTGGAGAACAAAAAACGAGCATTGAAAATGATCTCTGAACAGACACTGAAGGGTTACCCTGCACTCGACCTGCATAGAGACAAAGAATTGAAAACATGCACGATCATTATTATAGGTTTTCGGTGAGAGGAGAAGCTTCAAAGCGGATTTGTGAGGCAAGTTTTTGTTTCACACAGAGAGTGATAGATAACTGGAAAATGCCTCCAGGGAGGTGATGGAAGCAGAGAAAACACATGAAGAAGCAGAGGAGGGGTATAAACCAGGGGTAAGCAGGTGGGTGTAACTCTCAGGTTCGGCCAGCATACGTTTGTCCAGGGGAAAACAGCCTCTGGCCCAGACAAACTGAGAAATCTCATTTGTGTGGATGCTGCGTGATATGTTGCCAGGTTACAAATCCAAACCGCGATATATCAGACAGTACACCATATGCAATTAAACGATTGAACTTCATAAATCTTGATCTGACTATAGGGTTAGTAAAGAAAATAAAAAGAAAAAGGGCCAATTTTAATGAAACCGTCTAATGTGCATGTTGAAGCTCACGGTTCCGTCCATCCGTTCCCCATCGACCTCCTTCGAGTGTTGCTGACCCTCAGACCCTCACTCCAAGTCCACTCTGTCCGGCAGTCTACCAACTCTCTCCACTCACGTCTTCCCTCTTCATCTCTCCCCGACAAAAGACAGCGAAATCCCTGCTCCCAGACCCACAAGAACAACATGCCTCTCGTTGGCTAACATGCATTCCAAAGGCCCCGTTATCTCTAGTCATAACCCAAACATTGCTGCCACAGAGAAACCACGACATTAGCAGTGAAACCTTACAGAGCGCTATATGGGATTATGTTGAATTAGGGCCTGTTCCAGTGCTGTACTGTTCCAAGTCCCTGCTTCTAAACTAATGCCTTCAGAAAGGAAATGCTGCTTCTGTGTGAAAATACAAATAACTTTAGTAATGAGCATTTGGAAACCCACAGCCTAATTAGGGAGAGTCAGCATGGCAGGCCGCGTCTTACCAACTTGTCTGAGGTTTTTGACAAGGTGACGAGAGAGATTGATGAAGGTAGGGCAGTGGATGTTATCTACATGGATTTTTAATAAGGCATTTGACGAAGTCCCTCATGGGGGGCTAATTCAGAAGATTAAGGTGCATGGGATCCACGGCGAATTGCCTGTTTGGATTCAGAACCGGCTTGCCCATTGACGACAGAGGGTAGCGGCTGAAGGGATTTATTCGAGGTGGAGGTCTGTAAATAGTGGTGTTCTGCAGGGATCTGTGCTGGGACCTCAACTGTTTGTGATGTATATAAATGACCCCTGGATGAAAATATAGACGGGTGGGTTAGCAAGTTTGTGGATGATACCAAGATTGGTGGAGTTGGGGGATGGTGTAGAAGTCTGGCAGAGAATACAGTGGGATATACCAGATCAGTTGTAGATATGGGCAGAGAATGGAAGATGGAGTTTAACCCAGACAAATGTGAGGAGTTGTACCTTGGTAGGGAAGATGCAAGGAGACAGTACACTGTTATGGGTAAGATCCTTAACAGTGTTGCTGAGTAGAGAGATCTTGGAGCCCAAGTTCATAGCTCCATGAAAGTGCATACACAGGTCGATAGGGTGGTTAAGGAGGCTTCTGGATTGATTGCTTTTATGAGCTGAGGCATTGAGTTCCGAAGACAAGATATTATGTTACAACTTTATAAAACTCTGGTTAGGACACACTTGGAGTATTGCACATAGCTCTGGTCATCCCAGTATGCTGAGGCTTTGGGGAGGGTGCTGAAGAGGTTTACCAGCATGCTGCCCAGTTTAGGGGGCATGTGCTATCATGAGAAGATTGGCTGACTTGGGTTGTTTTCTTTGGAGTGGCAGAGTCAGGGCGAGATCCAGTAGAGGTTTTTAAGATTGTGAGAAGCATTGACAGAGCATCCGTTTCCCTGGGTTGAAATATCTAATACTGCACCAGAGGATGAGAGGGGGTAGACTCAAAGGGAATGTGAGGGGCAAGTTCTTCCCTTTTTTGACACAGAGAGTGGGGGATGTCTGGAATGCACTGCCTGGGATGGGGTAGAGTCAAATACATCAGAGGGTTTTAGGAGATGTTTGGATAGGCACATGGATGTAAGGAAGTTGGAGAGATATAGACATGGTGTAGTTAGGAGGGATTAGGTCTTTGGAGTTTTTTAAAAATTTACTTTTTAACTGGTTCGGCCCTGTCCAGTTTCTCATGTTGGAGCCATGTATCAGTTCTCTATCTGCATTGTATTCTGTGTTGTGAGTTTATTATGCTTATTATGGTAATTAGTCATATGAGTGGTGGTGTGGTAAAGCAAAGTTATGTATTCATGCTTTGTAGTAGCTGGGAGCTGATGGATGTCATATCTTTTGCTAATGCTCAATAACACTTAGCTTACACTTGAGTACGCTTACGTTTCATTGCTCTTGTCTCACTGTTACCATCAGGAAGGAGGTACAGAAGCCTGAAGGCACACACTCAGCCATTCAGGAACAGCTTCTTCCCCTCTGCTATCCGATTCCTAAATGGACATTGAAGCTTTAGACACTACCTCACATTTTTTTTTAAAAAAAAGTATTTCCATTTTTGCACATTTAAAAAAAATCTATTCAATATACATAATTGATTTAATTGTTTATTTAGTTTTATTTTATTTATTATTTTCTCTGCTAGATTATGTATTGCATTGAACTGCTGCTAAGTTAACAAATTTCACGTCACATGACAGTGATAATAAACCTGATTCTGATTTAAGTTTCTATGTTTGCTAATTGCTAATAAAAGATGGGCTACATATTGCAGCAATCATTATTGGACTGAGGGTGTGCCATGCAAGTATAACAAATCCGTAGGGTCGTAGGCAGCAGCAATTGTTTTGGTTTGGCCGCTACAACTTGCATTCCACAGATACCATTTCCACTCGGAGTAAGCGGATGTTTCTGCATCATATGTGGTTAATTATCTCTGCACTTATTTCGGCTTTAATTTTCATATCCTGGCAATCACATCCTTTTAAAGTCAGTCAGACAGCATTCAAGTATCCAGTTCACTTGCTACATTGTTTTTGCGTAAACTGCAATCTATCAAGGGAAAATATTACTCAGCCCAGTTCCCTTCTTGAGATTTCTCCTTCCAAGATACATTTAAACCATCCATACAACAATTTTCATATCTCCCCCCCCCCGAAAACCCTTCAGAATAAGCTACAGATAACAATACTGAAGATTCCAGCAAATGCAATAAACAAAGAATGAACATTAAAAATCAGAATTAAAATCAATGAGGATAAAAGGTGCAAGCACAGTGGATGGGAACAGGATAGAATGGAGTCAAAGAATGAGGCAGACTCCATCAAAAATATTTCTTTCTTTCTCATTAGTTCACCTTTCTGGAATTATAAGATAACAATGTGAAAAATGGGGCAGCGAGATCTATTATCTGATGTAAGGTCTGCTTTAAGGCAGAACCTTTATAATTGAATAATATCTTTGGAAGCATCAATGCAGGCAAAATCTTATTGTCTGTGAAATGCACCACGAAGTTGCTGTCCTGTAAACAGAATGCAACGTGACTCTTCCAATATTTACCATGTAGGCAAAATGAACACTAAGAATGCAGAAAGGAGCATGGAGGAGAATGCAGACATGAGGAAATCTGCTGCTGCTGGAAATTCAAGCAACACACACAAAAAATGCTGGTGGAACGCAGCAGGCCAGGCAGCATCTATAGGAAGAGGTACAGTCGACGTTTCGGGCTGGGACCCTTCGTCAGGACTAAATGAAAGAAGAGATAGTAAGAGATTTGAAAGTAGGAGGGGAGGGGTGGATCTAAGAACTGGACAGGTGATTGGCAAAAGGGATACCAGACTGGACAAGGGAGAGGATCATGGGATGGGAAGCCAGGGGAAAGAGAGAAGTAGGGAGGGGAGCCCGGAGGGTGGAGAGCAGGCAAGAAGTTATAGTGAGAGGGACAGAGGGAGGAAAAAAAGGGAAAATAATAAAAAAATATATTAAATAAATAAATAAGGGTTGGGGTATGAAGGGGAGGAGGGGCATTAACAGAAGTTAGAGAAGTCAGAATTCATGCCATCAGGTTGGAGGCTACCCAGACGGAAGCTTCATCTTGACAGTAGAAGCCATGGATAGACAGAATGGGAATGGGAATGGGATGTGGAATTAAAATGTGTGGCCACTGGGAGATCTTGCTTTCTCTGGCGGACAGAGCGTAGGTGTTCAGTGAAACGATCTCCCAGTCTGTATCGGGTCTGGCCAATATATAGAAGGCCGCATCAGGAGCACCGGACGCAGTATATCACACCAGCCAACTCACAGGTGAAGTGTCGCCTCACCTGGAAGGACTGTCTGGGGCCCTGAATGGTGGTAAGGGAGGAAGTGTAAGGGCATGTGTAGCACTTGTTCCGCTTATAAGGATAAGTGCCAGGAGGGAGATCAGTGGGGAGGGATGGGGGGGACGAATGGACAAGGGAGTCACGTAGGGAGCGATCCCTGCAGAAAACAGAAAGGGGGGGGGAGGGAAAGATGTGCTTGGTGGTGGGATCCCGTTGGAGGTGGCAGAAGTTACGGAGAATTATATGTTGGACCCAGAGGCTGGTGGGGTGGTAGGTAAGGACAAGGGGAACCCTATTCCTAGTGGAGTGGCAGGAGGATGGGGTGAGAGCAGATGTGCGTGAAATGGGAGAGATGCGTTTGAGAGCAGAGTTGGTGGTGGAGGAAGGGAAGCCTCTTTCTTTAAAAAAAAAAGGAAGACATCTCCTTCGCCCTGGAATGAAAAGCCTCATCCTAAGAGCAGATGCGGCGGAGTTGGAGGAATTGTGAGAAGGGGATGGCATCTTTGCAAGAGACAAGGTGAGAAGAGGAATAGTCCAGGTAGCTGTGAGAGTCTATAGGCTTATAGTAGACATCAGTAGATAAGCTGTCTCCAGAGATAGAGACAGAAAGATCAAGAAAAGGGAGGGAGGTGTCAGAAATGGACCAGGTAAACTTGAGGGCAGGGTGAAAGTTGGAGGCAAAGTTAATAAAATCAACGAGTTCTGCATGCGTGCAGGAAGCAGCGCCAATGCAGTCGTCGATGTAGTGAAGGAAAAGAGGGGGACAGATACCAGTATAGGCTTGGAACATAGATTGTTCCACAAAACCAATGAAAAGGCAGGCATAGCTGGGACCCATACGAGTGCCCATGGCTACACCTTTAGTTTGGAGGAAGTGGGAGGAGCCAAAGGAGAAATTGTTAAGAGTAAGGACAAATTCCGCTAGACGGAGCAGAGTGGTGGTAGAGGGGAACTGGTTAGGTCTGGAATCCAAAAAGAAGCAGAGAGCTTTGAGACCTTCCTGGTGGGGGATGGAGGTATATAGGGACTGAGCATCCATGGTGAAAATAAAGTGGTGGGGGCCAGGGAACTTAAAATCATTGAAAAAATTCAGAGCGTGAGAAGTGTCATGAACATATGTGGGAAGGGATTGAACAAGGGAGGTAAAACAGTGTCGAGGTATGCAGAAATGAGTTTGTTGGGCCAGGAGCAAACTGAGACAATGGGTCTACCTGGACAGGCAGGTTTGTGGATCTTGGGTAGGAGGAAGAAACGGGAAATGCAGGGTGTGGGAACTATGAGGTTGCTGGCAGTGGATGGGAGATCCCCTGAGCAGATAAAGTTGGTGATGGTGTGGGAGACAGTGGCCTGGTACTCCTTAGTGGGATCATGATCGAGGGGTAAAAATGAGGGGGTATCTGCGAGTTGACGCTGTGCCTCAGCAAGGTAGAGGTCAGTACACCAGACTACAACTGCACCCCCACTTATCAGCGGGTTTTATAGTAAGGTTAGGATTAGTGCAGAGGGAGTGGAGAGCAGAGCGTTTGGAAGAAGTGAGGTTGGAATGGGAACAACCTTGATCTTTCTGTCTCTATCTCTGGAGACAGCTTATCTACTGATGTCTACTATAAGCCTACTGACTCTCACAGCTATCTGGACTATTCCTCTTCTCACCCTGTCTCTTGCAAAGATGCCATCCCCTTCTCGCAATTCCTCCGTTTCCGCCGCATCTGCTCTCAGGATGAGGCTTTTCATTCCAGGACGAAGGAGATTCTTCCTTTTTTAAAGAAAGAGGCTTCCCTTCCTCCACCATCAACTCTGCTCTCAAACGCATCTCTCCCATTTCACGCACATCTGCTCTCACCCCATCCTCCTGCCACCTCACTAGGAATAAGGTTCCCTTTGTCCTTACCTACCACCCCACTAGCCTGCGGGTCCAACATACAATTCTCCGTATCTTCCACCACCTCCAACGGGATCCCATCACCAAGCACATCTTTCCCTCCCCCCCCGTTTTCCACAGGAATCGCTCCCTACGTGACTCCCTTGTCCATTCGTCCCCCCATCCCTTCCCACCCATCTCCCTCCCAGTACTTATCCTTGTAAGCGGAACAAGTGCTACACATGCCCTTACACTTCCTCACTCACAACCATTTAGGGCCCCAGACAGTCCTTCCAGGTGAGGCGACACTTCACCTGTGAGTCGGCTGGGGTGATATGCTGCGTCCGGTGCTCCAGGTGCGGCCTTCTATATATTGGCGAGACCCGACGCAGACTGGGAGACCATTTCGCTGAACACCTACGCTCTGTCCGCCAGGGAAAGCAAGATCTCCCAGGTGGCCACACGTTTTAATTCCATGTCCCATCCCCATTCTGTCTGTCCACGGCCTCCTCTATTGTCAAGATGAAGCCACACTCAGGTTGGAGGAACAACACCGTATATTCCGTCTGGGTAGCCTCCAACCTGATGGCATGAATGTTGACTTCTCTAACTCCCGTTAATGCCCCTCCTCCCCTTCACACCCCATCCCTTATTTATTTAATATATATTTTCCCCCCTTTTTCTCTCTCTTTTTTCTCCCTCTGTCCCTCTCACTATAACTACTTGCCTGCTCTCCACCCTCCGGGCTCCCCTCCCCACTTCTCTCTCTCCCCAGGCTTCCCGTCCCATGATCCTCTCCGTTCTCCAGTCTGGTATCCCTTTTGCCAATCAACTTTCCAGCTTGTAGATCCACCCCTCCCCTCCTGTCTTTTCCTATCATTTTGGATCTCCCTCTCCCCTTCCCACTTTCAAATCTCTTACTATCTCTTCTTTCATTTAGTCCTGACGAAGGGTCTTGGCCCGAAACGTCGACTGTACCTCTTCCTAGAGATGCTGCCTAGCCTGCTGCGTTCCACCAGCATTTTTTGTGTGTGTTGACAGAGGAGAATACAATGTTGGTAGCAGACAGGTCTTTGCTGGTGGACCTGCCCATCTGAAGTTATATCCAAGTGCGTGATTCTCAGGCATAACTGGGATCATAAGATGACAAGCTCAAAGGCAGCATTCATAAATAACAGCATGGCTATTCATTAAGAATTAACAAGCACTTTGATCTTCTACAAACTTACACAAGGATAAACTTTCTATTAATTTCTGGAACAACTGCGAATGGGGTACCAGTACACATTTGAGTTAAATCAATGACTGGAAGGTTCAGTGAAAGCAGCATTACATCCTGAACAGATTGTAACAGACTTCCCCTCTCCAGATGAACCATCTGTCGGAGGCTTTGAAAAGAAATGTGCTGGATTTAATCAATCTGGGAAAGTGGATCTGCCTTTTGAAAAGGGGCTGGAGGTCAAATGCTGGCTAACAGATTTGAGCTTCAAGTATTCAAGCACACACAGCCAAGGTAACTTTCTAAAGCAGAACATATTCAGCTCTTCTTCACGTTTAAAAACTGAGAGGATTTAGGCGTGTTTGACAGCTTTGCTTCCTGCAACAATACCAGCAAAGGAAACTATCAATGAGAGGTTGAACATCTAAAGATTCTATACCTTTGGCTTTTGGCTATAATGACAGACTCACAGAGATAAACAGCACATACTTTGGATTAACTCATTCGTACTGACCAACAGGTGTGTTTGAGTTAATCCTATTTGCCTGTGCTTGGCCCACATCCTTCATTAAATTAAAATTTCAGAATACATAATATATTCAGATTGTAGTTTGTAATTTCTTAGCTACCATTTGCTCCTTCCTCCTATTCTTGTGTGTGCTTACATTTCCTGTTTGTACTAACACCGATGCTTGCAATCAAAGCTGCCAGCATCAACCTGGCATACTATGTTCCATCAGTTCTGAGGCTCTGATATGATACAGAGCCTATGATACAGAGAAACCCTAATCACATTCCTCATCTCATCCAAACTCCCATAGGAGGACTCCATTATGTCCCATAACCTGCTCTAATTATCAGTCTTCATTTAACCCCTTCATCCGAGTCATATGTAATCATGACTCCCAGTGTTCACCATGGCTGGCTGGCTGGCTGCACATATGTACATGTCTAGCTGCAGAGTTGAACTAGGGAGTTAAGGTTCCGTGAATTTTACGTAAAGTATCAGAACCATATATCCTAATGCAGAGACAGTAGAAACCACCCAGATAAAAGGATGAAAAATTGATTTCTGAATTGTACCAGCCATGAAAATATGTTTTCCAATATCACAAAATCTTGAAGAAACCAACTTAATGACCAGCTAAACACAGACAGACCAAAGCTGCACAACTGATCAGACACTAATTGTGTGAACAACTTAATAAATAGAGCTGCAAAAGTCAATGAGGTAGAGCGGTTGGACTCTGGGCTCCAACGAATACAGCAGCTATAGTAGGAATCAATGTCAAACAGAAAAGTGAAGACCACATTAAATCCCCATCAAATCTATGGATTAATGGACCACGGTTCTCAGTGAAATATTACATGCAAGTCAAGATTAGGAGTACGGTATCTGCAAATGAGAAGAGCAACAGAAGCTCCTTAATTAATAAATTCACAGCACAATGGGTGCAGCATCAAAACAATAGATTAATAAAGCGCTGCACATTAATTAAAAATCAGAAGCTGTATTAATGACATAGTAGATTCTCCAATAAACTGCTGAATGAAGCAGTGGGCATGAAGTTTTGAAAGCTCACTTCTTATATACTTCAGCATTATCTGTTTTAGAATACATAGTCTCAGAATGCGAAAATAATTGAGATAGACTCTATTGCACAGACTCAACACTCCATACCCAACACAATTCAATGTCACTAATGTACACTCAGCGCTTTCCCTGACCTACAGCACATCAAGCATCATGCTAAATGTAACCATCATGTGAAGGGTTAAGAAGCATAATTGGACAAGGTATCGCTGACTTAATGTAGTTCTCTTATGGGAATTAGGGGATCATGAATGTCACTCTCTGATTTGGTTGCTAAGTAACCTGACAGACTTCCATTTATTGTAGCACCATTCACAAGCTTAGCATTTTCAATATTACTGAGGTAATTTGAAGAGTGCAATGTAGGAAAGTAGTCAAGAGAATGGGTGCTCATCAGTTTCACCCAATTACTCTTTGAAAGCACAATACAATTTTTTTTAAAAATCCAGAATGAAACAGCTGTTTTGTACAGTAAGACACAAAACAATTAATCGTAAAAAGCGAGGGTATCTGATGAACCTTCAGTGCTGAAGAAGGGGCTCAGCCAAAAAAAAGCCTACTGTTCATTCATTTCCATAGATACTGCCTGATCTGCCGAGTCCTTCCAACATTTTGTGTGTTGCTGCTCTGGAGTTCCAACACCTGCAGAGTTTCTCGTGTTTATAAACTAAACATTTTTCTTTTAAACAATGTAGATTGTTTCCAAGAAGATAACTCTACGAATCTTCCAGACATATTAAGGTAATTGCTTCATCAATAACAAAGCAGCTAATATGCCATAATACAAATTATGTGTAGTTACTGTTATTTACTTACTGTTGGGTTGTTACAATTCTATTAAGAGACAAGGACAACGGTGGCAAGGATGCCATTTACTAACTGTGTCGAACTGCCCAGTAAAGGTGATACTGAGCCACTGACTGATCCACTGACGTTGAAATGACAAAATTATTCCCACAATGCTGTTATATAGGGAAATCCAAGAAAACAAACCCACTGCAACTCAGCAACACACACAAAACGCTGGAGGAACTCGCAGGTCAGGCAGCATCTATGGAAAAGAGTCAACAGCTGACGTTTCAGGCTGAGGCTCTTCAACAGGACTGGAGGGGAACAAAGTGAGGAGTCAGAGGAAGAAGGTGGGGGAGGGGAGGGAGAAACACAAGGTGATGGGTGAAACCGGGAGGGAGAGGGGTAGGGTGAAGTAAAGAGCTAGGAAGTTGATTGGTGAAAGAGATACAGAGCTGGAGAAGGGGGAGTCTGATAGGAGAGTTCAGAAGGCCCTGGGATAAAGAAAAGGGGGAGAAGCACCA
The DNA here is from genome assembly GCF_963921235.1 of Mobula hypostoma. Lineage (NCBI taxonomy): Eukaryota > Metazoa > Chordata > Chondrichthyes > Myliobatiformes > Myliobatidae > Mobula > Mobula hypostoma. Next base: position 68,403,624 of record NC_086107.1, on the reverse strand, counting down.
AAAAGAGGTGATGACAGGAAAAGAGATATGGAAAGTGACAGGGAAATGGGAAGTGAATGGTGAGGTTGGGGGTGGGGAGAGTGGAAGAAGGGAGCATTACCAGAACTTCAAGAAATCGATATTCGTGCATCAGGTTGGAGGCTATCTGGACAGAATACAAGCTCTTGCTCCCCAGCCCGAGTGTGGCCTCATTGTGACAGTAGAGGCAGCCATGGACTGACATGTCAGAACGAGTATGGGAAGTGGAATTAAAATGGGTGGCTACTGGGAGATCCTGCTTTTTCCGGCAGACGGACTGCAGGTGCTCGACGAAGCGCCCTCCGAATCTACGTCGGGTCTCACTGATGTACAGGCCACACCGGGAGCACCAGATATAGTATATGACCCCCAAAAGACTCTCAGGTGAAGTGTTGCCTCACCTGGAACTATTTGGGGTCCTGAATGGTAGTGAGGGAGGTGTAGAGGCAGGTGTAGCACTTGTTCCACTTGCAAGGATAAGTGCCAAGATGGAGATCAGTGGGGAGGGATGAATGGACAAGGGAGTCGGGTAGGGAGTGATCCCTGCAGAAAGCAGAAAGTGGGGGGAGGGGGGGAAAGATGTGCTTGGTGGTGGAATCCTGCTGGAGATGGCGGAAGTTACGGTGAATTATGAGCTGGATGCGGAGGCTAGTGGGGACGTAGGTGAGGACAAGGGCAACCCTATCCCTGCTGGGGTGGCGGGAGGATGGGGTGAGGGCAGACGCAGAAAATGGAAGAGAAGCGGTTGAGGGCAACGTTGATGGTGGAGGAAGGGAAGCCTCTTTCTTTGAAGAAGGACATCTCCCTAGTCCTGGAAGCAGATTTCCAGCATCCACAGATTTTCCCTTGTTTGTGATTCCACTACAGCTCAGGATAGTTTATGATCAAGAGGGAGCCTAAAGGAATAATGATATTTCCTAAAAGACAATTCCACATCTAATGAACCAGCAAATAAAATGAGCTCAACATTGTAAAACTTCTTCTCTAGTTGAGCTATTCGATTAGCAATCTTCCCTACAGCTCTGCAATCTTATTTCTTAATTACATTTCCAATTTATTCCTTTTTGAAATGTACAATTGAACCAGTTTCAATGGCACATTCCATATCATAGATAAGATTTCTTTTGGCTGTTAAGTAAATCACAAATTGTCCAATATATCCAATTGAGCCTGAATTTAGTACTCTTGAAATTCAGTCTTAAAATGAACCTTCTGAGTCTTTTTGCTGGTTGTCAGGCAACAAAGCATGCTCATATGCACAATCCCCAAATTTACACTTGCAGCAAACAATGCCTCTTGAACAATACAACAGCAGAGATCCCGCAAACAGATTTGTGTCTCCTGTAAACAAGTGCCAATTCGTGCCATTTTTCCACTGTGTTAAAACAGGAAGATGAAGCAAACTGTAAAATACTTCCCACAGACACATTAGATTAACCCAATAGGGCAGATCAATCCCCTTCTGCACAAAGCGTAACTATTAACCAAGCTGATATATGGTTGTAAGAACACTATATAAAAAACATAAACCAGACGATTTACTGATACAGGCAAGGCTCACATTAATCTTTATAGAGCAGCCCATAACTGTGCAAGTATTTCACTGTCTACAGCACAAGGTACATTTTAATACAATTCTGCTCAAAATCAAGAACCATTCTTGTTGAAAATGAGCTAAGTTTGACGTTGTCAAATAATAACCTCTGCATATTTTTATTTTTATTATTGTAATTTCATGCAAATTTGCTGGAGCTGCTTTGGGCCATGTTTTAATTAGGAGGCACACGGACCAGGTTACTGGTCCTAAGTCTGCATGCTTGTAACTCATTGTTCAGATGGTGATAGTTGGCAAGTAGCTTGGTTAATGAGCGATTTTGAACTTTGCATCTCATCTTATCATATTATCATATCTCAAAGCACTTCACACAATGAACTACCTCTGAAATGCAGTGACTGTTCTCTTCTAAACAAACTAGCAGCTTAACTCATTCAGTGCTGGATGACAGCAAGACCCCTTCCACTTGATATGGCATTTGCAAAGCAAGTACTGGTGTAAAATAGTTGGGTGATGCATCTGCCACTTGCCAATCGCCGCATGTTGCTTTCTTATACAGCATTAGAGAAACTTAATTATAAAAGCATCAATGAACAAAATATTAGATATCAACTCACATTTCAAATTGATTCTTCTCTATTACTTCCCATCACCTACAAACTATACCCTGAGAGCAAGCAGAATGGACATGCACATGACAGCTGTGTATGGATGGATTCACAACTAAGTATAAAAAGGCAGTATGTTAATTAACCAAGTTAACCATCTGAACCCAGGGGTTACTCTTGACTGGCGCTATGGTGTAAACCAGTGCCCAAGAATGACTGCAAGACAGCCAGTGCCAATTGGACTGTAAAGTTAACCTCAGACATAGTCAGACTTTCCGAAGCACTGATGCTAATATCTCATCTGCTGCGGAAAAATAAGGGCAGTGCAACATCAGACTCGTGTGGCCTATTTGGAAAGTTGCTGTGCAGCCAGCCTCCAGTGAAGTCATTCTCAATGAAGACACTGACTGCCTTTGACTGGAGTGCAGTTTGTCAGTTAACCTGAACACTGTGCTGTGATTTCATAAACATCCGGCATGGCAGAAGGCTGGTGTGAAGAGCACAACGGAAATGCTCAGAGAAACAGGCAACAGCAGTAAAGTGAAGGACCGTATGACCACAGGATATAGGAGCAGAATTAGGCCATTTGGCCCATCGAGTCTGCTCTGCCGTTTCACCATGGCTGATCCATTTCTCTCTCAGCCCCATTCTCCTGCCTTCTCCCCGTATCCCTTCATGCCCTGATCAATCAAGAATCTATCAACCTCTGCCTTAAATATACCCAATGACTTGGCCTTCACAGCCACCTGTGGCGATGAATTCCACAGATTCACCACTCTCTGGCTAAAGAAATTCGTCCTTATCTCCGTTCTAAAAGGACACCCCTCTATTCTGAGGATGTGTCCTCTGACCCTAGACTCTCCTACCATGGGAAACATCCTCTCCTCATCCACTCTGTTGAATATTCAGTAGGTTTAATGAGGTCACCCCTCATTCTTCTGAATTCCAGAGAGTACAGGCCCAGGCCCATCAAAAGCTCTTCATATGACAAGCTGTTCAATTCTGGAATCATTTCCATGAACCTCCTTTGAGCCCTCTTAAATGCCACCACATCCTTTCTAAAATAAGAACCCCAAAACTGCTCACAATACTCCAAGGACAATCAAAATCATAATAAAGTGATGCAAATAAAGTTTGTCTAGAGAGTTTAAGATGATAATGTTTAAGAGCACACATATGCCAAATATCCTGGGTATTTCAGAAGTCCAAAGCATTTCTACCTCAATAACTGGCCATTCTTTAGAAAATAATGACAACACGTATTGAAATCTGCATTCCTATTGAGAGTACAAAACACGCTATCTTATAATTCAGAAAATATTTTCTTCCAATTTACTGGTCCAAGGTTCTTATTATGCATGTACACATTAGTAACAAGGCTCGAATTTATTGCCCAAGTATGCTGGGTGCTATCAATGAACGTGCAGCAATTTAAATATGGGTGCTCTTGGATGGCACATGAAACAAATACACGTTATACACATACACTCTCAGTGTTAACATGCTCGCTCCAACCCTGTGAAGACTACAGCTTCATTTGGCTAAAGAAGCATCATATCATCCCAGCCCAGCCCAATAATAGATCCAGGGATGAATATCCCTTCACTTCAGCCCAGAGTTTTCTGCTGTCCTTTGTCAAAACTGAACTCTCAGACTGTATAGTCAAGATCAAGTCTATTCACCTGACAGATGCGACTAGACCACCTGCATAATTACTATTCTATAAATCCACAAAAGGGCATTTTAACTTCAAAGTACATATCTGTATAATAGAGACCTTGGTGCAAACGTCTTCCCTAGAACATTATCTTTAATGCATTAAAAACCAGAGACGTCACTGCTCAACTCTAAACTCTCCATTCTAAGTGGAGACTTACCAGCAGAAGAGCCCCCTGGTTAATTCCAGCTAATACACTGCATTGGTGCCTGCACGGAAGTGTGGTAACTATCTTCTAGGCAGTGGATTCACATCCATGTCCCACTCAGAGATAGCAGCACAAAGATCCAGGTTGCCACTGTCAGAGGTGCTATATTTGGATGAATAAAGATCTCTAGGATGACCATAGAAATCCCAAGGCAGTACTTTGAAGGATTGTCACCCCAGAGACATTACATACCTTTTATTCAATCTGGTCATTATCACATTCCTGCTTGGGGGCTTGGTTTGTGCAGCCAACCTGCTGACTTCCTACTAAAGTAGCTCATTGAAAAATTAGGATGTTTTAAAAAACTGAGAAGTGTTATATAAACAAGTAAGCTTACTTAATGTTAATAAATAATGTTGATAATTTAATGAAGTATTAAAGAATATTGCAGCTAAGACCAAGAACAATGTAGACAATTCATTCCTAGACTCGGCAAAGCAGCCTGACCTGCTGAGTTCCTTTAGCATTTGGCATGTGTTGCTTTGGATTTCAAGAATCTGCGGATTTCCTCGTGTTTATGATTTGCTGCCTCAACAGATCTGTTGTGAACCTAGTTATAGGACAGAACGGGCAAGGGAGAGGCGATGCAGAAGAACACTATGATTCTGCATCTTTAACACCAAGGTGGTATTAGGATCAGGAAGTTAGCTGACGAAGGAGCCAAAGCGCAGTCCAACAGCAGTGGTGTGCTGTAATCTGGTCTGCAAGCATGGGAACAGTTCACACAGCCCCGACACAGTTTGAGAACTTCAAATCTGTACTTCAAAAACACAAGCATGCATAAGAATAGCTAAATGCATTTCTTTATTTATGAAGACAGTGCAGAGCGAACTCTTTGGCTTGCTCCACCCAGCAATCCCCCAATTTAATCCTAGCCTAATCAGACAATTTTCCAATGACCAACCAGTACACCTTTGGACTGTGGGAGGAAACCATGCACTCGGAGGAAATCCACGCAGTCACGGGTGAATGCACAGTCTAAGCCCCTTACAGGCAGTGACAGGAATTGAACCCAGGTAGCCCGCACTGTAAAACGTTGTGCTAACATTACACTGCCATGATTATTGTAAAAGCCGGATGTGAAACCTTTCATCAAATGTTATTTGATGAAAGATAGTGTCCTTAACTAATGTACACTGAATACATCACCAATTCCACACCAGCAATGGTTAACGTTTTTTTTATATATACAGAAGATGAGCTGTATTTGTCACGTGAAATGCACCATTTGTGTCTCTCAATCTTCATCAGTGCTGTCACTCAGCAACGCAGGATGTGCAATAAATGCTGCTTTTGCCAGCTACGACTGAATATCGTTGCAGCTTGCACTCCGAAGTCTGTTGTAACACATTAAAAATACAGAAACAGAGCTAGTTGAGTCCTTTTTATATGTGGGGAAATTGGTATAGGTTTATTACTGTCACAAGTACCAAGATACAGTGAAAAGTTTATCTTGCATACTGTTCATACAGAACAAATCATTACACAGAGCACTGAGGTAGTACAAGGTAAAACAATAAATGATAAAGTGTAAAATCATAGCAAGATAGATTGAGAGGTCAAAAGTCTGTCTTATCGTAGAAGTTCATTCGAGGGTCTGACAACAGCAAGATAACAAGCTGTCCTTGATCCTGGTGGTGCACGTTTTCTGCTGTTTGTATCCGCTGCCAGGTGGGAGAGGAGAGAAGAGATGCTCAGGGTCTTTGATTATGCTGACGGCTTCACTGAGGCAGCAAGTAGTATGGACGGAGTTGATGGAGGTGAAGGAGATTTCTGCGATGTGTTGGGTGTGGCCACAACTCTCTGCAGTTGCTTGTGGTCATGGGTAGAGCAGTTGCTATACTAAGCCCATAGGCATCCAGATAGGATGCTTTCTACGGTGCATCGATAAAAACTCATCAGGGTCACATGCCAAATTTCTTTAGTATTTAGAGGTGATGGCATATTACAAGTTGGAACACAGGCCTTTGTGGAGTTAATTCTCAAATAGGATAGGGGTTACACTACTGATTGAGTCTTTCCTAAATTAGGGAGCTGGAAATCTACAATGCTTTCCCTTCCTAATGACACAAATTTGTCTTCTAATGACGTTCAATCATCGTTCTGCAACATAGTGGCCTCCTTATATCCACCATCTCAGCTAATACATAAAGGAAGATATTGAGTGAAATACAATGCACAAATACCCATTCTTCACATTACTGGTAAAGGAAACAAAACAGCTATTAAGTCATGAAGTTTTACTGCTGTACTTTAAATCATAGATTCAGCTAAATCTGGACCTTTCCAAAGTGTGTATGTGCCCTCTAGTGGTGGTTACTTGCATCTCAAAGATGTTGACTACACAATAGAAAAAAACCAGAAACCATTGGATCTTTCCCTCCCTCCCCCCCCCCACTTCTGCTTTCCACAGGGATCGCTCACTACGCGACTCCCTTGTCCATTCGTCCCCATCCCTTCCCACCAATCTCCCTCCCGGCACTTATCCTTGTAAGTGGAACAAGTGCTACACCTGCCCTTACACTTCCTCCTTCACCACCATTCAGGGTCCCAGACAGTCCTTCCAGCTGAGACGGCACTTCACCTGTGAGTCGGCTGGGGTGATATACTGCGTCCAGTGCTCCCGATGCGGCCTTCTATATATTAGCGAGACCCGACGCAGACTGGGAGACAGTTTCGCTGAACACTTACGCTTTGTCCGCCAGAGAAAGCAAGAACTCCCAGTGGCCACACATTTTAATTCCATGTCCCATTCTGATATGTCAATCCATGGCCTCCTCTACTGTAAAGATGAAGCCACACGCAGATTGGAGGAACACCTTGTACTCCATCTGGGTAGCCTCCAACCTGATGGCATGAACATTGATTTCTCTACCTTCCGTCAATGCCTCTCCTCCCCTTCTTACCCCATCCCTTATTTATTATTTCCCCCCCTTTTCTCTCTCTGTCCCTCTCACAATCACTCCTTGCCTGCTCTCCATCTTCCTCTGGGCTCCTCCCCCCCCCTTTTCTTTCTCCCTAGGCCTCCCATCCCATGATCTTCCCCCTTCTCCAGCCTTGTATCCCTTTTGCCAAGCAACTGTCCAGCTCTTAGCTCTATCCCCCCCCCCCACCTCCCATCTTCTCCTATCATTTCGGATCTCTCCCTCCCCCTCTCAAATCTCTTACCATCTCTTCTTTCAGTTAGTCCTGATGAAGGGTCTCGGCCCGAAATGTCGACTGTACCTCTTCCTATAGATGCTGCCTGGCCTGCTGCATTCCACCAGCATTTTGTGTGTGTTGCTTGAATTTCCAACATCTGCAGATTTTCTCTTGTTTGCGGTAATATTAACTTAACAGTTTCTGGCATTTTACAAAAATTGCCCTGCATGGTCTAAATTATAAAACTTATGTCAGAATTACAAGGAATTGAGAAGAACAAGAGCCAACTGAATTCAGTGAAGCTTTGCACCCAAAGAATATGCCACTCAGCAGAGATTCCAAATATCCATCAATAGACTCCACAATAAACAAAGCTGAAACAATACAAGAAGAGATGTCATAGTCTGATGACATAAATCAGGAAGCTTGCGATCTCCAGGTGAGACCATAAGAGATAGGCCATTCAGCCCGTCTAGTGTGCTCTGCCGTTTCATCTTGGCTTTGTCCATCATAGAGCAGAATTAGGCCATTCAGCCCAGAGTCTGCTCTGCTATTCCATCATGGCTGAACCCAGATCCCATTCAACTGCCTTCCTGCCATATCCTTTGATGCCCTGACCACTCAGGAAACTATCAACTTCTGCTTTAAATATACCCATGGATTTGTCGCTCCTCAATTTGGAGGCTGTGCCCTCTGGTTCTGGATACCACCACCATAGGAAACATCCTCTCCACATTCACCTTATCTAGTCCTTTCAATATTCAATAGGTTTCAATGAGATCCCCCCACATTCTTCTAAATTCCAGTGAGTACAGGCCCAAAATTGTCAAACACTCCTCACCTGTTAACCCCTTCATTCCCAGAATCATCCCTGTGAACCTCCTCTGGACCCTCTACAACAACAACGCATTCTTTCTGAGAAATGGGGCCCAAAACTGTTGACAATACTCCAAGTGCAGCCTGACTAGTCTTATAAAGCCTCAGCATTGTCTCCTTGCTCTTGTATTCTATTCCCCTTGAAATAAATGCCACAGTTTCAACCTGTAAATTAACCCTCTGGAAGTCTTCCACAAGGTCTCCAAAGTCCCTCTGCACCTCTGATGTTTGAATTTTCTCCCCATTTAGATAATAGTCTGCACTATTGCTCCTTTTACCAAAAAGCATTATCATACATTTCCCAACATTGTATTCCATCTGCCAATTTTTGCCCATTTGTACAAGCCCTGCTGCAACTACATTGCTTCCTCAGCATTACCTTCCCCTCAACCTATCTTCATATCATCTGCAAACTTTGCCACAAAGCCATCAATTCCATTATCTAAAATCATTGACAAACAATGTGAAAAGTAGCAGTCCCAATACTGACCCCTGAGGAACACCACTAGTCACTGGCAGCTATCCAGAAAAGACCACTTGCTGATTCCTGCCTGTCAGCCATTCCTTTATCCATGTCAGTATTTTTCCTGTAATACCATAGGATTTTTATCTTATTAAGCAGCCTCATGTGTGGCATCCTATCAAATGCCTTTTGAAAATCCAAGTAAAAGGCATCCACTGCCTCTCCTTTGTCCACCCTGCTTGTTATTTCCTCGAAGAACTCTAGCAGATTTGTCAGGCAAGATTTCCCTTTACAGAAACCATGCTGACTTTGACTTATTTATTCATTGGTCTCTAAGTACGCGAAACTTCATCTGTAATAATAGACTCCAATACTTTCCCAACCACTGAGGTTAGGCTAACTGGCCTAAAATTTCCTTTCTTTTGACTTCCTCCCTTCTTAAAGAATGGATGACATTCGCAATTTTCCAGTCCTCCGGGACATGCCGGAATCAAGTGATATCATGACGAATGCATCCATTATCTCTTCAGCAACCTCTCTTAGGACTCTGGGATGTAGTCCATCTGGTCCAGGTGAGTTATCCACCTTGACCTTTCAGTTTGCCTGGCACTTTTTCTTTGCATTAGCAATGGCACTCACGGACATCTGGCACACTGCTAGAGTCAGAACCACAGGCTCCACCGCAGGGTTTACACATCCATGCAGGTGGGCTGCACAACAGGATCAGCAATTGCACTCGTGAATACGCACATTCCAGCTAATTACTGTTTCACTATGGCAGTATCTAACTCCCTTCTTTCCATTGTAGTCTTGTCAAGACTTGACCAAAAGCACAGCGACGTTATGCTCACTGCTTACCCTCACCTTTGCCCAGGAAAGAGGACCACTGTTTCAACCAACTCTGTAAAGGAGCGGTATTCATTTAGTATTTAGGTATTTCTTCCAGCCACGAGGCTGGTGCTTAACTTTCAGTTTGAGTGTTTTCGTTAATAGCCCTGCTGGCCTAGCGTTCATTGTTTTTCTTTTCCTTCAAATTCTGCAACAGTTCTCATTAAAGTCAGTGAACAATCAGCCCACTTCAGTGTCTTTCTTGGGCCACATCCGAACATTTGACAGGCTGATCCATTTTCCCTCTCAACCCCATTCTTCTGCCTTCTCTCGAGAACCTTTTACGCCCTGACTAATCAAGAACTTATTTACCTCCACCTTAAATACACCAAATGACCTGGCCTCCACAGTTGTCTGTGACAACATCCCTCTAGTCAGAGGCTGTGCCCTCTGGCCCTAGACTCCCCCATTATAGGAAACATCCTCACCACATCCCATCTATCTAGACCTTTCAATATTGGATAGGTTTTAATGAGATTCCCCCCTTATTCTTCTAAATTCCAGTGAGTAAAGGAGCAGAGCCATCAAACTCTCTTCATACAATAACCTTTTCATTCCTGGAATCATTCTCATGAACATCCTCTGAAATCTCTCCAATACTAGCACATCCTCTTAGATAAGGGGCCCAAAACTGCTCACTATACTCCACATGCGGCCTCACCAGTGCTTTACAAAGCCTCAGCTTTATACCCTTGTTTTTACATTCTAGTCCTCTGAAATGGAAGCTAACATTGCATTTGCCTTCCTTACTACCGACTCAACCTGCAAGTTAATATTTAGGGAATCCTGCATGAGAACTCCCAATTCCCTTTGTGCTTTGGATTTTTAAATTTTCTGCCATTTAGAAAATAGTCTACACTTTTGTTCCTTCTGCCAAAGTTCATGAACATGCACTTCCCAACACTGTATTCCGTCTGCCACTGCTTTGCACATTCTCCCAATCTGTCCAAGTCTTTTGACAGCCACCCTGCTTCCTCAATACAACCTGCCCCTCCACACATCTTCAGCTACAAACTTGGCCAAGAAGCCATCAGTTGCATCGTCCTAATCATTGACAGACAAATGTAAAAAGTGGTCTCAACAACAACCTCTGAAGAACACTGGTCACCAGCAGCCAACCGGAAAAGGTCCCCTTTCTTCCTACTCTTTGCCTCATGACAATCAGCCAATCTTCTATCCATGCTAGTATCTTTCCTGTAATACCATGGGCTCTTAATGTGTTAAACGGCCGCATGTGTGGCACCTTGTCAAAGCCATTCTGAAAATTCAAGTACACAATATCCACTGATTCTCCTTTGTCTATCCTACGTGTTATTTTCTCAAAGAATTCCAACAGAGTTGTCATGCAAGATTTTCCTTTGGGAAAACCATGCTGACTTCGGCCTATTTTATCATGTGCCTTCAAGTATCCTGAGACCTCATCCTTAACACTTAACAGCAACATCTTCCCAACCAATGAGGTCAGGCTAACTGGCCTATAATTTCCTTTCTTCTTCCTCCCTCCCTTGTTGAAAATTGGAGTGACATTTGGAATTTTCCAGTCCTCCGGAACCTGTTAGAATCAATTTATGCCTGAAAGATCATTACCAATGGCTCCCCAATCTCCTCAGCCACCCCTTTCAGAACCCTGGGGTATAGTCCATCTGGTCACAGTGAATTATCTACCTTCGGACCTTTCAGTTTCTCAAACACCTTCTCCCTAGTAATGGCAATTGCACCCACTTCTGCCCTGACACTCTCAAACATCTGGCATACTATTAGTCTCTTCCACAGATAAGACTGATGCAAATACCTGTTCAGTTCATCAGTCAATTCCTTATCCTCCATTTCTACCTCTCCAGTATCATTTTCCAGCAGTCCAAATTCTACTTTTGCCTCTTTTACACTTTATATATCGAAAACAATTTTTTGGTATCCATTTTGATATTATTCGCTAGCTTATCTTCATATTTCATCATTTCCCCCTTATGGCTCTTTTGTTGCCTTCCGTTGTTTTTTTAAGTTTCTCACTAATTTTTGCTCTATTATATGCCTTCTCTTTTGCTTTAATGTAGTTTTTGACTTCCCTTTTCAGCCATGATTGTGTCACCCTGCCGTTAGAATACTTCTTTTTATTTAGGGTGTATCCATCCTGCACCTTCCAAATTGCTTCCAGAAAGTCAAGCCATTGTTGGTTTGCCGTCATCCCTGCTAGTGTCCCCTTCCAATCAGGTCTGGCTAACTCCTCTCTCATGCCTCTGCAATTCCCTTTATCCCACTGTAATACTGATACATCTGACTTCAGCTTCTCCCTCACAAATTGCAGGGTGAAGTCCATCATATTATCAAGAGTGTCTCCTTTACCTCAAGCTCCCTAACCAAATCCAGTCATTACACAATGCCCAATCAAGAATAGCCTTCCCCTCATGGACTCAGTCAAAAGTTGTTCTAAAAAGCCATCTTGCAGGCATTTTACAAATTCTCCCCTGGGATCTAGCACCAACCTGATTTTCAAAGATCAAAAGTTCACAGAAAAATTATCAAGGTACATACATCTCCATAAACAACCCCAAGATTCATTTTCTTGCAGGTATACTCAATAAATCCAATAACCACAATAGAATCAATGAAAAACTGCACTAATAGGGCAGGCAATCTCTGTGCAAAAGACAACAAACTGCAAACACAAAAGAAAAAAAAAAATAAATAAGCAATAAATATAGAAAATATGGGATGAAGATTCCTTGCAAGTAAGTCCATAGGTTGTGGAAACATCTCAATGCTGGGGCAAGTTAAGTGATATTATACCCTCTGAAAAAATAACACGGAAAAATTTGAAGTTGCTGACCTTCTCCACCTCTGACCTCCTGTGAGGACTGGCTCATGGACCTCTGGTTTCTTCCTCCTGGTCAATAATTAGCTCTTCAGTCTTGCTTACATTGAGGAAGAGGTTGTTGTTGTTGTTGTGGTGTTACCCTCTTCTTGATGGCAGCAGTGAGAACAGAACATGGTCTGGATGGTGGGAGTCCTTGATGATGGATGCAGCTTTCCTGCGACAACACCTCTTGTAGACGTGCTCAACTGTGGGGAGCAATTTACCTGTGACAGAATGGGCTGTATCTACTAATTCTTGTAGGCTTTTCTATTCAAGAGCATTGGCGTTTTCATACTAAGCCATTATGCAATCAGTCCGGTTATTCTCCAACACATATCTGAAGAAGTTTGTCAAAGTTATGGACGACATGCCAAATCTTCGCAATTTCTCAGAAAGCAGAGGTCTGCCTAGCCTTCTTTTTAATGGCACTTAAATGCTGGACCCAGTACAGATCCTCTGAAATAATAACAGAGGAATTCAAAATTGATGACACTCTCCACCTCTGATCCCCTGATGAGGACTGGTTCATGGACAACTCTACCTCCATTTATTCATCAAAAAATAGAATCAGTCTCTGGGATTCCTCTTCAAACTGCGATCGTGCATAAATCATGTTTGTCAGAGAAATATACAAAAAATACACAAAAAGCTTGGGGACAAGAGTATGAAGCAGCAGATTTTGCTAACTTGTACACAGGACACAAAAATAGATCAGTTCTGAAAGAGAGTTAGCTAAACAGGTATTTTACACAAAATGAAATTTAGTAAATAGATAGTGAACTCACAAGCAGAATTTAACTTCTTAAATTTTGCAGAATAACTAGTACAACAATTCTATCTGAAACATTTATGAAGTTAAAATATGTACATATAACAGGAACATGTGAAGGAGGGAAAGATCTGTACCACCATACCTACTGTGGCTGAAATTACTACCAATGTACAAAAAATTGAAAAATCAAAATGCTGAAGTTGTTGAAATCTGAAAGAACATAACATATGGAGATACTCAAAGTTCAAAGTACATTTATTATCAATGCAGGCACCCATAGGAAAATAAATACAGTACACTAGAATCTATGAAAGGCCATACATAGCAAAGGCAGAGTCCCTGAAATTGAGTCTACAGGCTGTGGAGTCAGTTCAGGGCTGGAACAAACGAATGAAGCTATCCACACAAGTCAAGGACCCAATGGTTGTTGGCAACAACTATTCCTGAACCTGCTGGCATGGGATACAAGACTCTTGCACCTCCTGACAGATGGTAGTAGTAAGAGAGGGAGACAGGTCAAACATAGGCAAACGGGACAGGGTTAATTTGGGGATCTTGGTAGGCATATTGATGGAGCTAAATACCGCCTTGTTTTCTGCTCTTGGGCCCATGCTTTAATCTAGCTTGAAATCTGCTCTGGTGCCCTCTCTTCCAGCAATGGCGAACTTCCATCTACTTCAAGGTGTTATACCTACATTCCTGAGAGTTACGTTCACTGAATCCTTCAGCTTATAAAAATAGCTAGTTCGTTTAGATGGTTCAAAAGTACACATTTTTAAAAGGGAAATTACAGTCCATGGATTGCATCAATTGTTGTTCAGAAGTATATCCAGTAAAATATCTGGGTTTATGAGCTGCCCACAAAATGTCACTGTATATCACCAGTGTCACCTTGGTGGAGCAGCCATCAGAGACAGAACAGCACAGAACAGGCTCTTTAACCCATCAAGCACGTACAAACCAACCACTTAGTTTTACGATCTATGTCAAATCATTTTCTATTATCAGTTCTTCCCGAATTCTACAACTCATCTACACGAGGTAATTTACACTGGCTAATTGACCTACGGAACCACATGTCTTTGGGTTGTGGTAGAAAACCAGAGCATACAGAGGAAACCAACGCTGTCATAAGGAGAGATTGCGAACACCACAAAGATAGCACCAGAAGTCACGATTGAACTCATGTCTTTGAAACTGTGAATCAACACTTACTAGCTGTGCCACTGTGCTGCCCAGCACACATTTTGAGAATGTCTTATCCTTCTGTCCACCTTGCCATTGTGGAAAGAGAGTTCATGTTTCAGATCAGAGACCTCCCATCAGTACAATGCTTGTTCATCTTGTATTTTCCTGTTTGCTCAAGGGCTTCAATATAAAATATTCCATATAATATGCAGCTACTGGACTATAGTATTAGAGACAAATTTAAATCCCCTTTATATAGCTGGGTTTTACAAATTCAAGTAACTAAATGTTTAAGAACGCTTTTATCAAAAAATATAATCATGAAACTAATCAAATTAATCAAACTAATCAAGTATTTTTCAGGGAAGGAAATCAGCTGTTGGAAACAAAGTTTAAAAAAAAGGTTACAGCAAGGCAGGACTCCTGATTCACCTGCCCTCCAAACTACCCAGTTTCCAACATCCACGTCCTTGCAAAGACTAATCAAAAATATTTTGGCATTGCTTTTAATTTAAATATTAATGCAAGGTTCACTGTACACAGAAGAGACAAGTATCAAGATACAATGGAAAAATAAGACATTTAATTCCAAAAGAGAGAAAAAAATTGGAGAAATTTACAGCAATTACATCTTTGATGATTGAAATAAGATAGCACAAAATGGAAGGTTCATGCCTCAAAGGCACACACAGGACAGTAGGACAACATTCCACCTGATCCAAATACGATGTCTTAGAAGTGTCATACTTGTGCATTGAGACAGCTCCTAAACTATTTATTTGCCACAGCTGAAAGCTGATCCCGTATCCGACCAAGTCCATCCAACATTGTGTCCAATTTTTCTTTACTTAGTTCAAGAGAGACTGTGGAAATAGTGGACTTATGTTGGCAAACAGTGGCATCATCCTGAATCTGAGAGAGAAAACGAACATCATTATAAATATGTAAAATACAGCTCTTTGCTAATGCAAATTCTACAAAATCATAACCAATTAAATGTTATTTTCAGCTCCATTTTATCCACACATAGCGTAGAAAGAGTAGAGATTAATTAGAATTGAGGGACCTTACTGCAGTACAGCTGAATCCTTACCAGGCTGTAACTCAAGTTTCAAGAGACTAGACACAGATCAACTAATCAATTTAAACACACTGATTTAATTTACACCCAAAATCAGTTACATTAACCAGCTTGTAACAAATAAGGACACGGAGGAAATAAATTATAAATTTAAACCATTAGGAATTGAAAGTTGTATCAAATTCAGTTCACTGAAAAGATATAGGAAATAATTTATTTCATTGGGATTCAGCTACAGCTATTTAGCACTGACTATAACTGACTCAGTGATAGACAGGTATTCCTGCCATATATTGCATCCTTAAAAATATAGTATTGGGAAGCTCATTCTATAACTGTGTTATAAATTTAATCATGAGGCAACATTAACTGGCAGTTTAAGCTGTCTAGTACGAGTACTGAATTTCATTATACCTAGAAACATTTTGTTCGCCTCATGTAGAAACTTGGAAAACATGCTGGGTACAAGATTTCCCAGTAAACAATTACTATTCAATAGATTGACAGTAGTTGGCTCAAAGTACTTTATTCTGAATAATACAACGATAAAGAATCCTTTCTAAAACAGCCAAAATAAAAAGTACCCACACCAACAATTGAATTGCCTACTCATTCCTATTTTAAAATGTTCACTGACCTCGAACACCAACTCCTTTCATTACAAAGAATACTTTCTCCTCGGAATCTGTTATTCACAACAAACAGGTCAAACCCAGGAATATTTTCATAGTGTATTACATATTTTCATAAATGTCAACAATTCCTGCCTTCTCCTAAGAACTTAAGTCACTAACAGTCAAGGCCACCTCTTTTATATTTCTCCCTGTTCTCTTCAGCAAATATTCAATCCATTGGGTCTTTAATAGATAAAAATAGGTTCATGTACGAGACAAGGCTGAGAGTAACAAGGATAGTGGGCCGTGGGAAATGCAGACCCAGACCTTTTGCAGCATAATGCCGAAACTCTGAGTTTCCCGGGATATCAAGGAGAGAATTTATGACTAATGTGTATTTCCCTGGCCCAAAATAATATAAACAATTTTCTAGAAGCTCTGTTCAGACCAGGTATTAAACCTATTACAGGTTGAGTACCCCTTATCTGAACTTCCAAAATCTAGACTCTGAAATCCTAAATTTTTTTTGAGTGCTGACATGGAAAATTCCGCAAGACACTGTGAAGTTTCCCCAGGTAATGCACACCGCAGACGGATCTGAGAAGTGACCTCACAGATGTAATGAACAGAAGTTATTGAAAAATAGAAAAACACTGCATAAAGTGAAAAGTAAAGATCGTGATCATGTATTGAAAGAATAGATCCATCAGCGGAGTGGATATACAGTATGCCACTTAACAGTATGCTGATCATGAAATAAACAAAGATCTATTGCAAACCAAAAGAAATTGTGAATACTCAGCTGGTTGGTTGCAGAAATTTAAGAAAAGGCACGGCATAAATTTTTAAAGATTTGTGGTGATAAAGCAGAGAAATTCATTGAGTTTGCCATGACTGTCGCTGATGAAAATCTAACACCGAACTGCTGCATCAGTACATATGCACGATGAACAAGTCCAAAACAAAGACCGTTTACCAGCAGCTCGTAAACTCAGAGTCGGAAATAATGGCAATCCCAAGCTATGATATTATATATTCCAAAAACCAAAAAAAAAATCTGAAATCCAAAATACTTCTGGCCACAAGCATTTCAGATAAGGAAATAGGGAAAGATCCTTAATGAATACTTTTCCTGAGTATTCACCGACCTAAAGAGAGACGATGTGATGGAACTTATGAAGAAGGTTAGGACAGATAAGTTTCTGGGGCCAGGCGGTGTGTACTTCAGATTACCTACTATGGGAAGTGAGGGAAGAAGATGCTGCCCCTTTGGCAATGATCTTTGTGTCCTCACTGGATGCAGGAGTAGTACCAGAAGGTTCAGGGTGGCAAATGTTATTCCTTCATTCAAGAAAGGTAATAGGGATAAACCTGGGATCTACAGACCAATGAGTCTTGCGTCAGTGGTGGGCAAATTGTTGGAGAGGATTCTTAGAGACAGGGTTTACAAATCATTTGGAGAAGCATAGTCCGATTAGGGATCGTCCGCGTGACGTTGTGAGGGGCAGGCCACGCCTCAGGAGTCCGATTTAATTCAACAACGTGACATAGCAAATTGATGAAGGTAGAGCAATACATGTGGTATACATGGATTTTTAAGGTGGCATCAGATAAGGTTCCCCATGGTAGGCTCATTCAAAAAGTCAGGAGGCATGGGATTCAGGGAAACTTGGCTGTGTGGATACAGAATTGGCTTGCCCACAGAAGGCAGAGGGTGGTAGTGGATCAAACATATTCTGCCTGAAGGTGGGCGAACAGTGCTGTTCTGCAGAAAGATTTGTTCTGGCACATCATAACCTAAAGGACCTGCACTGTGCTTTACAGTTTTATGTTCGAGTTGCAGTCCTGCAGCACCCATGTATAATGGTCCAGTGATACTCCAGGGAGAAAGGTTAAAATTTCCAGTCCCAAAAAGATCACAATTTATTTTTGTACAAATAGGGCCCCAAACAATATGACAGAGGTGAGCAAATTTGGTATGAAATACAGATTACTATACAAAGATTGCAGGTTAAAGTCAATTGTGCTGACAATCCTAAACAGAAATAAAATTTAAGGCATTTCCCATAGGAAAGCTGTTGGCCATTTGGCCCAACTATGACTTGAAAGTTATATTGCAAAAATATTCAATAAAAGATGCAAATAACTCTGCATTTGCAAAATGCTTTCACTCAGCAATACCTTCATTTGGAGTAGGCATGTAGGCACTGCCATTCTGTTGATGTTATCAGAGGAGGTTTTGATATCCACTCTCCAATCCATGTTGATGAGGCGAGGCAAGGAAACTAGGGCAGAGAAAGAACAAAGTAAAGTGTACCACCACACAATAAAGAACCAGCATTGCGAATTAACGTCTTAAGAATCTAACTGCATGCAGTGGATCCAACTCATACAATGACAATATGGATTAAAGCAAACAATTTCCCTTACTTTGATTTGCAAGTGCCTCATTCCTCCAGCTGGCTCTGAAATAGATATCAAGAATTAATTTTCCAAGAATAAGTCCCTTATGCTAGTACATTACCCGTGAGCAGCATTTCAAGTCACTTTTGGCACACGAGAAAACAGTCACGGCAGTGCATCATCCTTTATGGCTCAATTTCTTTCAGCTGGGCAGTGTGACAGGGAGACCAAACCTTGTGATCCTGCATACATCAATATTGAATCAACTCTTACTAATACAATGGGAGGTGTTCAATTTAACTTAGAAAAATATCCTAAGGCTTTTGCAGTCCTGTTAAACAAAATTTGAGACCAAACCACAAAAAGCAATGAGGAACTACGTATGCTTTTTTTAAAATCTGCTTTGTATTCTGTGTTGCACATTTATTATGTTTCTTATGGTAACCAGTCTCATGAGTGGGAGGTGAGGTATAAGCAAAGGGGATGAAGTTACAGATTTTTGCTCATTTTGTGGCAGTTTGTAGCTTGGGATTGTCGGAGGTTGTATCTTTTGCTGACTTCTGAGATAACGCTCAACATCGCTGAATAGGGCTTAGCTTACTTTGGGTATGCTTAAGTTTCATCACTTCAAGATCGTATGTCTGCTAATTGCTAATAAAGGGTCGAATAAAGGACTCGATTTTGGACTAATCATTGAGCTGAGGGTGTGTCGTGCAAGTATAACAAATCCGTAGGATTGCGGGCCAGTTGCAATTGTTTTGTTTGGTGCTACAAGTGATATTAGGTGACTAAAGACAGAATAGTACAGCACAGGAATATACTTATTGTCCTATGATGCCTGTGCCGAAAACGATGTCAAATTAAACTAAATCACTTCTGCCCGCACATCAGTCATATTCCACCATTCCCTCCATATTTCTGATTATCTAAAAGCCACTTAAACACTAAAAGAATGTTTCAAAGACGGTCTTAAGACAAACAGCAAAGTACAGAGAGGAAGTTCTACACCTTGGAGCTGCTAAGTGTGAATAGTGTACATGGGCAAAAAGGTCAGCACGTGGTGGGCCAAGGGGCCTTTCTCTGTGCTATATAACATTATGGCAGCAAAACTACAATAGCTGACAGCAAAGGCGAAGGTTCACCCACAGAGTAATTAAGAGATGACCAAGATGTCAGAGGAGTTTAATAATCTCCACTACAGAAGTTGAAGGTCTCAGACAACGAGTACTGCAAGGTCCAGAAAGGATCTGAACTGAGGATGAGAATTTTAAAATCTAGAAAGCGCTTAGTGTTAGGTTGGAATACAAGCTCAAGTTTTCAGGAGGCAGAATGAGAGAGTTAAAGGAGTGCAGGAAATGTCAAATCAAGAGGCAACATGAGTATCAGGGCAGTTTGTTGTTCTCGGTGTCAGATGTGGGAGGCCCTGGAGTCTCCAAGCCTCCCGGACGTCGACATCTGTGCCAAGTGCATCGAGATGCAGCTCCTAAGAGACAGCGTTACGGAACTGGAGCTGCAGCTCGATGACCTTCGTCTGGTCAGGGAGAGTGAGGAGTTGATAGAGAGGAGTTACAGGCAGGTGGTCACACCGGGGTCACGGGAGGCAGACCAGTGGGTCACGGTTAGGAGGGGGAAGGGGAAGAGTCAGGTAATAGAGAGTACCCCGGTGGCTGTGCCCCTTGACAATAGGTACTCCTGTTTGAGTACTGTTGGGGGGGACAGCTTACCCGGGGGAAGCGACAGTGGCCGTGCCTCCAGCACAGAGTCCGGCCCTGTAGCTCAGAAGGGTAGGGAAAGGAAGAGGAGGGCAGTTGTGATAGGGGACTCGATAGTAAGGGGGTCAGATAGGCGATTCTGTGGACGCAGTCCAGAGACCCGGATGGTAGTTTGCCTCCCTGGTGCCAGGGTCCGGGATATTTCTGATCGCGTTCAAGATATCCTGAAGTGGGAGGGTGAGGAGCCAGAGGTCATGGTACATATAGATACCAATGACATAGGTAGGAAAAGGGAAGAGGTGCTGAAAGGAGAATATAGGGAGCTAGGAAGGGAGTTGAGAAAAAGGACTGCAAAGGTAGTAATCTCGGGATTACTGCCTGTGCCACGCGAAAGTGAGAGTAGGAATGCGATGAGGTGGAGGATAAATGCGTGGCTGAGGGATTGGAGCAGGGGGCAGGGGTTCAAGTTTTTGGATCATTGGGACCTCTTTTGGCGCAGGCATGTCCTGTACAAAAAGGACGGGTTACACTTGAATCCTAGGGGGACCAATATCCTGGCAGGGAGATTAGCGAGGGCTACTCAGGTGACTTTAAACTAGAATGGTTGGGGGGTGGGAATCAAATTAAAGAGGCTAGGCGACAGGAGGTTAGTTCACAGCAGGGGGATGGGAACCAGTGCAGAGAGACAGAGGGGTGTAAAGTGAGGGTAGAAGCAAAAAGTAGTAAGGAGAAAAGTAAAAGTGGCAGGCTGACAAATCCAGGGCAAGCATCAAAAAGGGCCACTTTTCAACATAATTGTATAAGAGCTAAGAGAGTTGTAAAAGAGCACCTGAAGGCTTTGTGTGTCAATGCAAGGAGCATTCGTAACAAGGTGGATGAATTGAAAGTGCAGATTGTTATTAATGATTATGATATAGTTGGGATCACAGAGACATGGCTCCAGGGTGACCAAGGATGGGAGCTCAACGTTCAGGGATATTCAATATTCAGGAGGGATAGACATGAAAGAAAAGGAGGTGGGGTGGCGTTGCTGGTTAAAGAAGAGATTAACGCAATAGAAAGGAAGGACATAAACCGGGAAGATGTGGAATCGATATGGGTAGAGCTGCATAACACTAAGGGGCAGAAAACGCTGGTGGGAGTTGTGTACAGGCCACCTAACAGTAGTAGTGAGGTCGGAGATGGTATTAAACAGGAAATTAGAAATGTGTGCAATAAAGGAACAGCAGTTATAATGGGTGACTTCAATCTACATGTAGATTGGGTGAACCAAATTGGTAAAGGTGCTGAGGAAGAGGATTTCTTGGAATGTATGCGGGATGGTTTTTTGAACCAACATGTCGAGGAACCAACTAGAGAGCAGGCTATTCTAGACTGGGTTTTGAGCAATGAGGAAGGGTTAATTAGCAATCTTGTCGTGAGAGGCCCCTTGGGTAAGAGTGACGATAATATGGTGGAATTCTTCATTAAGATGGAGAGTGACATAGTTAATTCAGAAACAAAGGTTCTGAACTTAAAGAGGGGTAACTTTGAAGGTATGAGACGTGAATAAGCTAAGATAGACTGGCAAATGACACTTAAAGGATTGACGGTGGATATGAAATGGCAAGCATTTAAAGATTGCATGGATGAACTACAACAATGGTTCATCCCAGTTTGGCAAAAGAATAAATCAAGGAAGGTAGTGCACCCATGGCTGACAAGAGAAATTAGGGATAGTATCAATTCCAAAGAAGAAGCATACAAATTAGCCAGAAAAAGTGGCTCTCCTGAGGACTGGGAGAAATTCAGAGTTCAGCAGAGGAGGACAAAGGGCTTAATTAGGAAGGGGAAAAAAGATTATGAGAGAAAACTGGCAGGGAACATAAAAACTGACTGTAAAAGCTTTTATAGATATGTAAAAAGGAAAAGACTGGTAAAGACAAATATAGGTCCCCTACAGACAGAAACAGGTGAATTGATTATGGGGAGCAAGGACATGGCAGACCAATTGAATAATTACTTTGGTTCTGTCTTCACTAAGGAGGACATAAATAATCTTCCAGAAATAGTAGGAGACAGAGGGTCCAGTGAGATGGAGGAACTGAGCAAAATACATGTTAGTAGGGAAGTGGTGTTAGGTAAATTGAAGGGATTAAAGACAGATAAATCCCCAGGGCCAGATGGTCTGCATCCCAGAGTGCTTAAGGAAGTAGCCCAAGAAATAGTGGATGCATTAGTGATAATTTTTCAAAACTCGTTAGATTCTGGACTAGTCCCTGAGGATTGGAGGGTGGCTAATGTAACCCCACTTTTTAAAAAAAGAGGGAGAGAGAAACCGGGGAATTATAGACCGGTTAGCCTAACGTCGGTGGTGGGGAAACTGCTGGAGTCAGTTATCAAAGATGTGATAACAGCATATTTGGAAAGCGGTGAAATCATCGGACAAAGTCAGCATGGATTTGTGAAAGGAAAATCATGTCTGACAAATCTCATAGGATTTTTTGAGGATGTAACTAGTAGAGTGGATAGGGGAGAACCAGTGGATGTGGTATATATGGATTTTCAAAAGGCTTTTGACAAGGTCCCACACAGGAGATTAGTGTGCAAACTTAAAGCACACGGTATTGGGGGTAAGGTATTGATGTGGATAGAGAATTGGTTAGCAGACAGGAAGCAAAGAGTGGGAATAAACGGGACCTTTTCAGAATGGCAGGCAGTGACTAGTGGGGTACCACAAGGCTCAGTGCTGGGACCCCAGTTGTTTACAACATATATTAATGACTTGGATGAGGGAATTAAATGCAGCATCTCCAAGTTTGCGGATGACACGAAGCTGGGCGGCAGTGTTAGCTGTGAGGAGGATGCTAAGAGGATGCAGGGTGACTTGGATAGGTTGGGTGAGTGGGCAAATTCATGGCAGATGCAATTTAATGTGGATAAATGTGAAGTTATCCACTTTGGTGGCAAAAATAGGAAAACAGATTATTATCTGAACGGTGGCCAATTAGGAAAATTGGAGGTGCAACGAGACCTGGGTGTCATTATACACCAGTCATTGAAAGTAGGCAAGCAGGTACAGCAGGCGGTGAAAAAGGCGAATGGTATGCTGGCATTTATAGCGAGAGGATTCAAGTACAGGAGCAGGGAGGTACTACTGCAGTTGTACAAGGCCTTGGTGAGACCACACCTGGAGTATTGTGTGCAGTTTTGCTCCCCTGATCTGAGGAAAGACATCCTTGCCATAGAGGGAGTACAAAGAAGGTTCACCAGATTGATTCCTGGGATGGCAGGACTTTCATATGATGAAAGACTGGATGAACTAGGCTTGTACTCGTTGGAATTTAGAAGATTGAGGGGGGATCTGATTGAAACGTATAAAATTCTAAAGGGATTGGACAGGCTAGATGCAGGAAGATCGTTCCCGATGTTGGGGAAGTCCAGAACGAGGGGTCACAGTTTGAGGATAAAGGGGAAGCCTTTTAGGACTGAGATTAGGAAAAACTTCTTCACACAGAGAGTGGTGAATCTGTGGAATTCTCTGCCACAGGAAACAGTTGAGGCCAGTTCATTGGCTATATTTAAGAGGGAGTTAGATATGGCCCGTGTGGCTACGGGGATCAGGGGGTATGGAGGGAAGACTGGGGCGGGGTTCTGAGTTGGATGATCAGCCATGATCATAATAAATGGCGGTGCAGGCTCGAAGGGCCGAATGGCCTACTCCTGCACCTATTTTCTATGTTTCTATGTTAAATAAGAGTTAATTGTAAGATACGTTATAATAAGAGAAAACTGCCTTTATACGAGCTGGATTATTAAGTAGAAACTCACTTGCCAGTTTGAAGTCCCAACATCCCTAAACAATGCTTACTTAAATAGCTTAATGACTTCTTCAGTCTCCATTTGCTAACCAATCGCGTTAATTTAACAGCTCATTATTCAAGCTGAATCACAAATTTCAATAACTTTCACAAGGGATCTGACATTCTGTTCAGACAATACAAGGAAGAATTTGAGCCTTCAAGACATCAGTTTTAGCTTGTTTTTAATTCAGAAACTGACATGTTCATTAAGCTTTTTAAATGTTTTTAACATTAAAAAAAACACATTGCACACACAGTTCCAGTTCCTTCTACAAAATAAATATATTGATTTGAGAAAGAACACAAAAGTCATGGAAACTAAACTAATGCAGAATTTGAATTATCAGTTTCAATATATATACATCCTTTAACTTAAATGTCCGGTTTCCAATCGCAGCAAAACCAACAGCAATGCCCTCCCCCAAACGTAGAGAATAAAGGACTTACACATTTTCAAGAATTATTTTAGTTAACAGATTTTTTAGGTTCTGATGGAAATTATCTGGAAAGAGTGGGAAAATCTCTTCGGCTGAAGCTAGTCCTTGGAACACAACTTGACGTGTGAAATGGTGAAGGGAAGAGATCAACTATGGAGAGAAAGGATAAATAAAAGCAGTAGTGGTTTTCTGCTTTGATTTTTTTTCTTCACTCTACAGAAAACATAAGCCAGATATTCTTCACATCAGATATGAGCAAAGTTATTTGTATTTCACTTGAACAAAACTAACAACCATTCTTCCTACCAGATTTTTCTATTCTATAGACCACCCAATCTTGTGATCAGATTGTGACCAATCTTGTGAACGGACTATACTTGGCTATGGACCTCACAAATATGACCAAGCATGCAATGCAATACAAAGAAATAGAAACCTACGCCATCTTTCAGCAGGATAACAGCTAATCTACTCCAACATTGCCTTCTCTCATAATCATATCTCTCAATTCACATGAGTAATCAGAAGTCTATCACTGTTGAATATTTAATTACTAAGGATTCACATCTCTCAGTTTGACAGAGGGGGCAGTGAACTTCAAAGATGCACAATCTTTTTCAGAAAAGGAAAGTTTTAATTTTAGTCCAAAACATCCATCCTACTGAGAGAGAGAATTCAGTTAGGGAAAATATCCTCCCAGCACTCATTCTTTAATCACATTTATGAATTTAGTATATCATCTTTCATTTGTCTATACTCCAGGTAAATGCACCTAATCACATGAAAATCCCTTCACATCAGAAGTCAGTTTAGTGAAGACGATAAATGGACATAGAACATAGACATAGAACTCTTAGTGTGGTCTCACAAAGACCCTCTAAGCACATAAAACTCCTTCAGCTCTTACACTCCAATGCCTCCACAATTAACTTCTTGCTTTTCTAATTACTCACAAATGGGTGGTGTCCACTTTAATGTCCATAATTATTGTTTTTTTTTTAAAAGACTTAGAAATGGACAGTAAGTCCTTCAGAGAACAAAAACTTACCCAGTTACCCTTTTTCTAAAAATAATCATTTTCCTTTCTTTCCAAAGCATTTTCCTTTCTACCCTCATAACTGGGTAAGCTGGACTGGCTGATATGCTGCCACCTTAAAGGGACACAATTATTTGCTGCTGTGTCTGGACACCTAGAAGAGGCACATCAGGAAGGAAGTCATTGCCCCAGACAAGCAATTGCAAGCGTTTCATTTCCCTAGTACTACCTTGTAGAACTACAGAGCTACGTGGAATCAGCTGCCAGAGGATGCAGTTGGGGCAAGTACAATAACAAATTTGAAAGATGTTTGGACACTGTCAGAATCAGTGTTTTTTTTTGGAGTTTTTAATTAGTTGAATTAATAAGGTTAACGTTTTTAGCAAGACAAAAATTGTGGTTAATAACATTTTAACTTGTACATGTTCATAGTATGTGGTGCTTGTCTCCACCTACTGGTGGCAAAGCAATATAGCATTCCACAACTGCAGTAGTACCTCCCTGCTCCTGTACTCGAATCCTCTTGCTATGAATGCCAGCATACCATTCGCCTTTTTCACCGCCTGCTGTACCTGCATGTCCACTTTCAATGACTGGTGTATAATGACACCCAGGTCTCGTTGCACCTCCCCTTTTCCTAATCGGCCACCGTTCAGATAATAATCTGTTTTCCTGTTTTTGCCACCAAAGTGGATAACTTTACATTTATCCACATTAAATTGCATCTGCCATGAATTTGCCCACTCACCTAACCTATCCAAGTCACCCTGCATCCTCTTAGCATCCTCCTCACAGCTAACACTGCCGCCCAGCTTCCTGTCATTCGCAAACTTGGAGTTGCTGCATTTAATTCCCTCATCCAAGTCATTAATATATATTGTAAACAACTGGGGTCCCAGCACTGAGCCTTGCGGTACCCCACTAGTCACCGCCTGCCATTCTGAAAAGGTCCCGTTTATTCCCACTCTTTGCTTCCTGTCTGCTAACCAATTCTCTATCCACATCAATACCTTACCCCCAATACCGTGTGCTTTAAGTTTGCACACTAATCTCCTGTGTGGGACCTTGTCAAAAGCCTTTTGAAAATCCAAATATTCCACATCCACTGGTTCTCCCCTATCCACTCTACTAGTTACATCCTCAAAAAATTCTATGAGATTCGTCAGACATGATTTTCCTTTCACAAATCCATGCTGACTTTGTCCGATCATTTCACCGCTTTCCAAATGTGCTGTTATCACATCTTTGATAACTGACTCCAGCAGTTTCCCCACCACCGACGTTAGGCTAACCGGTCTATAATTCCCCGGTTTCTCTCTCCCTCCTTTTTTAAAAAGTGGGGTTACATTAGCCACCCTCCAATCCTCAGGAACTAGTCCAGAATCTAACGAGTTTTGAAAAATTATCACTAATGCATCCACTATTTCTTGGGCTACTTCCTTAAGCACTCTGGGATGCAGACCATCTGGCCCTGGGGATTTATCTGCCTTTAACCCTTCAATTCACCTAACACCACTTCTCTACTAACATGCATTTCCCTCAGTTCCTCCATCTCACTGGACCCTCTGTCCCCTACTATTTCCGGAAGATTATTTATGTCCTCCTTAGTGACGACAGAACCAAAGTAATTATTCAATTGGTCTGCCATGTCCTTGCTCCCATAATCAATTCACCTGTTTCTGTCTGTAGGGGACCTACATTTGTCTTAACCAATCTTTTTCTTTTCACATATCTATAAAAGCTTTTACAATCAGTTTTTATGTTCCCCGCCAGTTTTCTCTCATAATCTTTTTTCCCCTTCCTAATTAAGCCCTTTGTCCTCCTCTGCTGAACTCTGAATTTCTCCCAGTTCTCAGGTGAGCCACTTTTTCTGGCTAATTTGTATGCTTCTTCTTTGGAATTGATACTATCCCTAATTTCCCTTGTCAGCCACGGGTGCACTACCTTCCTTGATTTATTCTTTTGCCAAACTGGGATGAACAATTGTTGTAGTTCATCCGTGCGATCTTTAAATGCTTGCCATTGCATATCCACTGTCAACCCTTTAAGTGTCATTTGCCAGTCGATCTTAGCTAATTCACGTCTCATACCTTCAAAGTCACCCTTAAGTTCAGAACCTTTGTTTCTGAATTAACTATGTCACTCTCCATCTTAATGAAGAATTCCACCATATTATCGTCACTCTTACCCAATGGGCCTCTCACGACAAGATTGCTAATTAACCCTTCCTTATTGCTCAATACCAAGTCTAGAATAGCCTGCTCTCTAGTTGGTTCCTCGACATGTTAGTTCAAAAAACCATCCCGCATACATTCCAAGAAATCCTCTTCCTCAGCACCTTTACCAATTTGGTTCACCCAATCTACATGTAGATCGAAGTCACCCATTATAACTGCTGTTCCTTTATTGCACACATTTCTAATTTCCAGTTTAATACCATCCCCAACCTCACTACTACTGTTAGGTGGCCTGTACACAACTCCCACCAGCGTTTTCTGCCCATTAGTGTTATGCAGCTCTACCCATATCGATTCCACAAGGCCTTGGTGAGACCACACCTGGAGTATTGTGTGCAGTTTTGGTCCCCTAATCAGAGGGAAGACACCCTTGCCATAGAGGGAGTACAAAGAAGGTTCACCAGATTGATTCTTGGGATGGCAGGACTTTCATATGATGAAAGACTGGATGAACTAGGCTTATACTCGTTGGAATTTAGAAGATTAAGGGGGGATCTGATTGAAACATATAAAATCCTAAAGGGATTGAACAGGCTAGATGCAGGAAGATTGTTCCCGATGTTGGGGAAGTCCAGAACACGGGGTCACAGTTTGAGGATAAAGGGGAAGCCTTATAGGACCGAGATTAGGAAAAACTTCTTCACACAGAGAGTGGTGAATCTGTGGAATTCTTTGCCATAGGAAACAGTTGAGGCCAGTTCATTGGCTATATTTAAGAGGGAGTTAGATATGGCCCTTGTGGCTAAAGGGATCAGGGGGTATGGGGGGGAAGGCTGGTACAGGGTTCTGAGTTGGATGATCAGCCATGATCATACTGAATGGCGGTGCAGGCTCGAAGGGCCGAATGGCCTACTCCTGCACCTATTTTCTATGTTTCTATAACAGTTTATCACCTTTTCATTGGCTAAGTGTGAGCACACGACAAACATGCTGTGACTCTATCTTTTAATTGGCCCTTTGCTTATCTCAGGAATTCGCCTTAACTCAGTATAAAAGTGTCAGTCTCTGCAAAAACCACCTTCTTGTCTTTGTCTTAGGTTTCTTCTTAGTTTCATATACTCTGTATCTGCTCCTTTGTTTAGACTTTAAAATAAACGATCAACAAGTTTTCACTCATTCTCAGACTCCTAAAAGAACCTGTAAATCAGAAAATCACCAGATTCCACAACAGTTGTGAAATGCTTTGAGAGGTTGGTCATGACTAGACTGAAGTTCTTCCTCACAATTTGCCTACCACCACGATAGGTCAACAGCAGACGCAATCTCAATGGCTCTTCACACGGCCTTAGACCATCTGGACAACTCAAACACCTATGTCAGGATGCTGTTTTGACTATAGCTCAGCATTTAACCCCATTATTCCCACAGTCCTGAGTGATAAGTTACAGAACCTGTGCCTCTGTTCCTTCTTCTGTAATTAGATCCTCAACTTCCTAACGGGAAGACCACAATCTGTGTGGATTGGTGACGATATCTCCTCCTCCTCGTTGACGATCAACACTGGTGCACCTCAGGTGTATGTGCTTAGCCCACTGGTCTACTCTCTCTATACCCATGACTGTGTGGCTAGGCATAGCTCAAATACCATCTATAAATTTGTCGATGATACAGCCATTGTTGATAGAATATCAGATGGTGATGACAGGGCGTACAAGAGCGAGATATGCCAACTAGTGGAGTGGCGTTGCAGCAACAGCCTGGCACTGAACGTCAGTAAGACAAAACAGCTGATTGTGGACTTCAGGAAGTGTAAGACGAAGGAACACATACCAATCCTCAGAGAGATCAGAAGTGGAGAGAGTGAGCAGTTTCAAGTTCCTGGGTGTCAAGATCTCTGAGGAACTAACCTGGTCCCAACATATCAATGCAGGTATAAAGAAGGCAAGACAGTGTCTATACTTCATTAGTTTGAAGAGATCCGGTACATCAACAAAAACACTCAAAAACTTCTATAGATGTACCACGGAGAACATTCTGACAGGCTGCATCACTGTCTGGTATGGTGGGGGGCTACTGCGCAGGACCAAAAGAAGCTGCAGAAGGTCGTAACTTTAGTCAGGACATCTTCAAGGAGCAGTGTGTCAGAAAGGCAGTGTCCATTATTAAGGACCCCCAGCACCCAGGGCATGCCCTTTTCTCACTGCTACCATCAGGTGGCAGGTACAGAAGCCTGAAGGCACACACTCAGCGACTCAGGAACAGCTTCTTCCCCTCTGCCATCCGATTTCTAAATGGACATTGAACCCGTGAACACTACCTCCCTTTTTTTTTTAAATACTGTATAAATTTCTGTTTTTGCATGATTTTTAATCTATTCAAAAATACATATACTGTAATTGATATACTTTTTTTTTATTATTTCTTCTTTTTCTATATTATGCATTGCATTGTACTGCTGCTAACAAATTTTACGACATATGCTGGTGCTAATAAATCTGATTCTGGATTATAATGGTTTAAAAGGATATGGTCCAAACACCAGAAAAGGGGACAAAATCCCCTGCCGAAATCCCTTCCAAATACTTCCACCACTTCTGTAGGCAGTCAGTTGTAGATCACAATTACTTACTGCATAAAGGTTCATCCCTATATCTTCTTTGTAGCTTTTATCCCAACTTGGAAATCTGCCCCTTAAGCTACCTACAAATGGGAACAGCTTCCAATCTGAACCAATCAATGAGCCTACACATGAAGTCTCCTCTAAATTTTTTCCACGAGGAACACCTCCAGCTTCTTCAATCTAAAATTATAGCTGGAATCCCTCACCCAGGGACCATTCCAATAAATCTTTTCTGCATCCTCTCTAGGACCATCATAATCTTTCTTAAAGTTAGGTGATTAGGATCAGACACAATATCCCAATCTTGTTTTTTTTTTAAATATAAGAGGTTCAGCAAAGCTCTCCATTTTTGTACTCCTTTCCTCTACAAATGAATCCCAAGATCCCATATGATCTAACCATTCTCTCAACATGACACATCACACTGAATGATTTTTACACATATGCACCAATCCTCTGCCTCTGCAGACCCTTGAGAAGCATGTCATTTAGCCTGTATTTGTCTCATTCTTTCTGACAAAGTATATCCATCCATCTTAATAGTAATTTTCAAGTGTCACTTGTCTGCCCAGTCAGCCATCCTATTTCCCAGTAATGCTATCCTCTTTTCTGTCTGCAACACTTCAAAGTTCTGCTTCATCCATAAATTCTAAAACTTTGCCTTACACACTAATGCTTAAGTTATCAATGCCCAATGAAAGTAGTGATCTCAGCACCAATCCACAGGGAACAACTGCCTACCAGCTTCCAGTCTGAAAGAACATCCATTTACGATGACTCTGCTTTCTAACTTTAGGACACTTTGTGTTGCTACTGACCCCTTAATTTCATGTTAATTTAGCTGACCAGCCTTCTATGCGATTCTATAAACTGCCTTCTGAAAAAACAATGTAGGCAACATCAACTTCCACAAGATAACTAGGTTAGTTGTACAAATAGAAATAAGTGGACATTACCGAGATATAGCAAAGTACAGTAACCGAGACTAGGAATTAAACAACCTGGTTACTTAACCTTAGAACAGATAAAGTAGGGGAAAAAAGGATAGCCCTGATAATAAAGTACGAGAAAAAGGAAGCATAGTGAGAAAGGATCTCAATTCAGGAAATCTAGCAGAATAGAATAAAATTTGGGCGCAGTAGATGTTTGGTGACTTGGAGACAATAGTGGTAATGTAGTGAAAAGTACAAATCAACAAATCAGAGTGGGTACAATAATCACAGAAAGTTTTAAACTACAAATAGACTTGAAAAACCAAATCAGCAGGAATAGTGTGGAGAACAAATTCGCAAGTGTATCAAAGAAGGTTTCAAGATTGTAAAGAAGTCAGTGAGGTCATAGGCTCGTTTAGATTTTGTAATGAGAAATGATTAATTAACAATCTCAAAGTTAAGTTGCCTTTAGAGTACACAGTCCGTAAGGTAACGCAAGAAAAAAGTTAAAAAGTGACCTAGCTCAATTCACAACAAATATGTATTATCTTCAGGCAAAAAGCAGGAAACGTGATCCAGCCGTGGCTAATAAAGGGAATAACACCAGATGAAAAGGCACATGATGTTGTTAAAAAGTGTAGCAAGCCTGACAATTGCCAAAATTTCAGAATTTAAGGGCAGACCAAGGAATTGTAAAGGTAATGTAGAATCTAGTGAGAAATAAAAACATTGTCAAAGCATCTGTAGACATTCAAAAAAAGATAATATTACTGTGGTTCCCTTACAGACTGAGACAGGCAGGAAAAATTATATTAGGAAATAGCAGCAACAAGTGCTGTGTCAGTTTCCACAGAAGATACTCAAAAAAAAAACCC
This sequence comes from Mobula hypostoma, assembly GCF_963921235.1. Lineage (NCBI taxonomy): Eukaryota > Metazoa > Chordata > Chondrichthyes > Myliobatiformes > Myliobatidae > Mobula > Mobula hypostoma. Next base: position 68,371,607 of record NC_086107.1, on the reverse strand, counting down.
TGAAAAGGGTTTTCAGAGATTAAGGGAGCTAGGGCTTTACTCTTTGGAGAGAAGGAGGATGAGAGGAGACATGATAGAGGTGTACCAGATAATAAGAGGAATAGATAGAGTGGATAGCCAGCACCTCTTCCCCAGGGCACCACTGCTCAATACAAGAGGACATGGCTTTAAGGTAAGGGGTGGGAAGTTCAAGGGGGATATTAGCGGAAGGTTTTTTACTCAGAGAGTGGTTGGTGCGTGGAATGCACTGCCTGAGTCAGTGGTGGAGGCAGATACACTAGTGAAGTTTAAGAGACTACTAGACAGGTATATGGAGGAATTTAAGGTGGGGGCTTATATGGGAGGCAGGGTTTGAGGGTCGGCACAACATTGTGGGCTGAAGGGCCTGTACTGTGCTGTACTATTCTATAAAATAGAGGAGCACTACATAGAACATGTGAGTTGAAAAGAGATTGACATTGGTTTAAAAAAAAGTTTAGTGAAATTAAACGATATTGAAAGTTGATAAAATCTTCAAGAACAGATTTCCTACATGTCAAGGTTTTGAAAGTGTTTTGGAGACAGTAGATGCACTGGTTATTATCTTCCAAAGTTCTACAGATATTTTTCACGGAATGAAATCAGTTTATTATCACAGTTATATGACATGAAAATCGTTGTTTTCCAGCAGCAGTAGAGTGCAAAGATAAAATTACAATAAAATATAATAAAAATAAATAGTAGGACAAAAGGAATAATCTAGTAGGGTTCATAGTCCGCTCAGAAATCTGATGTAGGAAATCATTTTTTGAAAAATATTTACTTTTATAAAATATTAGATAATGTAAAACATCGTTGGAGCTTAATCATTTGTACTTTTACTAAAGTTGTAGTGCAAGTACTTTATAACAAACTCATGTATTTTTCCAGAGTGTGGTGGTGGTTCGTTCCCACTTACTGGCAGAAAGTAGTACAGCAGTTAAACTAACGTTTTATCACCTTTCTTGTCTTTTTCATTTTTTCACTGGCTAAATATTAATTCATTAGCCATGTGATGTAATTAGGCAATCATTGATTGGCATAGTTCAAGGAATTTCTCTCATCTCGATTATAAAAGTGATGGGATTTTTCCAGAGGTGCCATCTTTTATCTTCATCGTCTTAGCTTTTCATTCACCTTAGCTTCATTTCTCAGCTCTTTATTTCGTTTACTTAGTATCTGTATGTTTGCACCTTAAAATAAACAATCGTTAAGGAATAAGACAGCTCGCCAATCTTGACTCCTGGCAGAACCTGAGGATCAGATATTAAACAGAGGGCCAATACTGATGGCAGAGGGCCAGAATCTGTTGCTGAATCAAGTCTGGGTCTTTAGGCACCTGTACCTCCTCCCTGATGGTAGTAATGAGAGAACATATCGCAGATGGTGAGGGTCCTTCATGATAGATGCTGCCCTTTTGAGGGGCTGGCTCACAAATAACTAATACATTGAGTGGTCAGGGACTGGTTAATGGACAGGACAGAGAGTAGGAGTAAATAGATAAATATTAGGACAGATGGCTATGACAAATGGAGAGCTGCTCACTGTAAAAGTCATATGGAATAATTGATGCATATGGAATAATCCTACTCGTTCTTCCATATGGAAAAGTCATATGGAATAATCCTACTCATTAATATTGAGTAGGATGCCAATGTGGACTGGGAAGGGAATGTAGAGAAGCTTCAGGAGAATAAATACAGGGCAAGTGAATGTGTAAATGAAAGTACATGTGAAAACAGATTACTCATATTGTGGAATGTTTTTTTAAAAACGAAAACACTGACATTGAGTGGAACCATGTCCTTGTATGTGCCACACTTGGATCGCTTCGTACATCATTAGAAATACATCAACAGGAGCAAATGTGGTAAATCTATTAAGTTACTGATAGTAGGATACCAAAAGAAATGGATAGCCCACTAAGAATCAATGTGATTAATGTTGGTTGTGCAAATATTTCCTTCCTTAGGTAGGGAGATCAGATTAGTACATACCATTAAAAGATAGTCTCACCATGGGTATTTATGAAAAAGCAAGATAACTCTGCTTGTGCACTCAACCCTTTTTATAATTTAACATGTCAATACTTTCCTAAGTATGTTCATTCACCTCTGCTAAAACTAGGCACAATTTTGGGAACAACAGGAATTCTGCAGATGCTGTAAATTCAAGTAACACACATAAAAGTTGCTGGTGAACGCAGCAGGCCAGGCAGCATCTCTAGGAAGAGGTGCAGTCGACGTTTCAGGCCGAGACCCTTCGTCAGGACTTCGTCAACTTTGGGATTATTCTAGAGCACAAAAATCACTTTTTCTAATGACCAAATAACTTCATTGACAGATCTTTGCTATACTAATATCACCTTCAATTTACATTATAAATGGCGGGGGGGGGGGGGTGGAGAGAAGAAGAGAGTTTAAACTCCACAGAGACCAACCTTCCATCTGCTTACCACCCCCAAACCAAATAATAATTTCTAATCGACCTCCATTTCCTGTATCCTTAACCATTTTTTTTGTTTCTCCAATCCTCCATCATCTCAGAGTGGTACAGCCATAAAATGGGTCCTTCCACTCACCACGTCCATGCTGTCTTTTTTGCTCATCTACACCAATTATTTGTAATCAGAACCATTCTCAAGAACCACCTCATTTACCTTCCCCCAATTCCAGTGACCTCCTAACAACTCAACAACTTCTCTTGGCTCCAGCACTCCCTCATTCCCCCAACTCGTGGACTTTGTTTAAATTATCACCCTACTCTATCTCGTGGGAAACTCACTGTTGAGGTCCAAACACTCTGGCTCAAAACACTGATTACATTCTCAATTTACGTTACTCTCTAAGACTTACATTTTTAAATACAATGATAAAGGTATATTAAACATACAAGTAAAACATACTGTGCTCAACCAAGTTTTCTCTTACCTGCTGGGCCTCCTCAGGAGTCACCGATAAACTACTGACGGTGTTGTCAACCAACTTAGATGAAGTAGTGGCCGCAGAGGAAAAACTTTCCTGACATAAATGCCTCACCACATCCTTTGAGGGAGCCTGAAAGACAGCAGCTCAATCACCAAGAACCTTCATTGATATCAAATGCCATTAACACAAGGTTCAGGGGTAATATTAGACAATTTTACATGGTTAAACACAGATTTTACACTCTTCCAGTGCACCAGAGTACATCTACAAGACTGCAGTCAAAGGGAAAAAAATTTGCTACACTAATGGGCAAGCTGTGATCAGAAATCACTAGAAACCTGAATCTAGGTAAATTAAAAATATATTTGCTTCAGCAGGATGGGAAGTTGAAAAATGCTCCAATTGGAAAAAAAAACTTTTTAGTCACATCATACAGTTCAAAACCCAATTGCAGGTCAAACAAGTTTCAACTGGGTTTACATCTGAGCAAGCAGACCTAAGGTTAAGGCACAGATTACCAAGGCAGAAAGCAGGATCCAAAGATGTTGCAAGAGTGAGTGGGCCACTGTTACATCCTAGCCGTCTAGATACACAAGCCTAGGCAATGGAGAACAAGCTGTTGCCCATGTAGCAAGCTCCCCCTCTCCATGCATCTGATGAACACAAACGAACAGCAGAGAAGGATACAGTTTGGTACCAGCAGCGTCGCAGGAGATGCAACTCTGCATTGAACTCAATGTAGGACTGCCTTAGGGACTCCAGCTCCACATTTTTCCCTCGGAGTTTACACCTGAAGCATTCTCCATGAGTGGGTATAGTCGCAAGGCAGCGGAAGTTTGAGATCAGAACTTTCCTTCCCCTAGATGAGCTGCCAACCACGGCTGACAAGCTTCACCTGCCCGAAGCGACTAGTTTTAAAGTGCCAGTAACCCACCTTCGTCCCTTCTCCTGTCAGTAGAAACTTCCGTCAGGCTTAGTAGCTAAGCCGCAGATGAAGCTGGATTTGGTTGTCAGAGACTATTTGAGGCACGCACCATTGGGAGCATTTAATAGGTAGTGGGAGCTTGTCCCCATTACCACCCCCAGCAATAACAAACTTAAGCAAGAGTGAAGCTGTAATTTTGCACAAAAAGTGGGTTAGATGCAAGTTTGTATCTGGAGAGTGAAAATTATTCAAGGGAGAACAAACATCGAAATGGATCCACTATATACGAGATGCTACACAACTTCTCACTGAAAAAAATTGTGCCATCATGCTCTGGGAACTCCACTTTATATTACATTCCAAATGAAAGCAATAAAGAGTAAACCAACCCTGAAGTAATAGCTTGTTACTCCTTTTATCTAGCAAACAAGGCTCCTATATGTTTACTGAGAAGTAAAAGATCAAATTATTTGATTTCATGGTTAAAGAACATGAAATAGCAGAAGTTCCTTGAAACTAGAATGTACATGACTTCAATGCAATTGTGAAGTGCCAGCCAAGTGGTGCACAAAACCAGAGATCTCTCAAGGAATGAACACATCCAGAGAGACAGCATCTTTTATTTCACTGGGTACCACTGCATTCAGGATTATTAATAATTGTTGGGGGCTATGCCTTTGAAAAGGTTTTTGTGTTTCTGTAAATCTTTTAATGTGAATCATTGATTTCAAAGCATAAATTAGGCAAAGTAAGAGAGTTCTCAACAGTATCAGTTTAATGTCTTTCTTCTTCTTCGGATGTCCATCGAAATCCGATGATGATGTCCACTCCTTTAACGGTGAGATCTTTGATGACTATACAGTCCTATCTAGCATAAAACACTGGGCCACCTTTCAATATAAAGCCATGGAGACAAAAATCCTGGAATTATTAATGGAATGACAAGGAGAAAAAGAACTTGAATTTATACACCTTTCCCATTATCATGACACGCAAGTGCTTATAACACTCACCAACTGGTAGATATTGTAATGTAAAGAAATGCAAACCAATATATACACTGATGTGCCAGACAAAATGTAGATTTTTTATTATTTGCCTAAGAGGTTACGGTGTTTCAATCTTGGTGACTCACGTGTACTGATAGTAAACATTATTCCCTAGCAATTCCTTAGCTTGGAACACAAGTAAGATCAGGAGTGGATCATTCACGCCCTCAAGCCTACCCCATCAAACAACAAGATCATGGCTGATCTTCTACCTTAACACCATTTTCCCTTATTCCATGGCTCCACTAACAATCTCAGATGAGATGGCTGAGCCCTTGACCAATATCTTTGTGCATTCTCTAACCAGAGATATTCACCAGGAGGACTGGCAAATAGCAGCTAATGCTGTTCCATTATTCAAGAAGGGAAATAGCAATTATTCTGGAAACTATAGACCACAAGTCTCAAATCAGTGGTGAGAAAGCTACTGGAGAAGATTCTTAGGGATAGGATACATCAGAATTTGGAAAACCATGGCCTAATTAGAAGTTGCGCCTTACTAATTTGATTTGATTTTGAGTAGGTGGCAAGGGTGATTGATGAAGGTAGAGCTGTGGATATCATCTACTTGGATTTTATTAAGGCGTTTGACAAAGTTCCTCTTGGGAAACATCCAGATTAAGGTGTGTGGGATCCTCAGAGAATTGGCTGTTTTGATCCTGAATTAGCTTGCCCAGATGGAAGGTAGAGGATAGTGGTGAATAGGAGTTGGTCTGACTCATATACATGACCTGTATGACAATATGGATGGGTACATTAGTAAGTTTGCAGACCATACAAAGATTGGTGCTTTATGGAAGAAGACCAAAAGATACAGTAAGATATAGATCAGTTGCAGAAATAAGAAATGGCAAATGGGGTTTAATCCAGTCAAATGTGACGTGTTGATATACAGAGGGATCTTGGGATCCCAGCCCATCGCTCCTGGGAAATGGCTACACAGGTTGATAAGGTGGCAATGAAGGGATATGGCATACTTGTCTCAATCAGAGAAGACAATGAGTTCAAGGATTGGGAGGACATCTTGCAGCTTTACAAAACTCTAGTCAAGCCACACCTGGAACATTGCATTAAGCTCAGACGCTGCATTAGAAAATTGATGTCAAGGCTTTGGAGAGATTGCAGAAATAATTTACCTTGAAGTTACAACAAGGGCATTTGTTATAAGGAGAGGTTAGGCAAACTTGGGTTGTTTTCTCTGAAGCAACATGGAGATCTGACTGAAGCTTATAAGAACGTGCGAGGCATAGAGTAGATAGGTTGAAATGTCTAATACCAGGGGGCATTCATTTAAGGTAAAAGTTCAATGATGATATGCAGGGCAAATTTTTGTTTTACACAGAGAATGGTGGGTACATGGAATGCACTGCCAAGGGCAGTGGTGGAGCCAAGTATGACTGAGTTGTTCCAGAGGCTCTTAGATAGACATATGAATGTGCAGGAATTTGAGACATCTGGACCTTGGGTAGACAGAAAGAATTAGTTTAGTTAGGCTTTTGATTAATTAACTTGGGTCAACACAATGGGTTAAAGAGCCTAATCCTGAGCTGTACTGTGTGTTCTATGCTTAATCTAAACTGAAAGAACAGCACCTCAAGTTCCCTCTAGGCACACTGTACTTCTCAATAATTAATACTCAGTTTAACAATCTTTAGATAGAGATACTGTTATTTATCCCCTTTTCTCTCTCCCCGTCATGCAAATTATTACCATGACAACGCTGGTCTTTATCCACCTCCTCATCAATATCCCCCCTCTTCACTCCACCCCCACCCTCTCTTCCTTAGAAGAAACCACCAGTTGGTCCTGTTGGAGGCTTTCGGACCACTCGGGTTCCCTCCCCACCGGGGAGCCGTACACAATTTTGAATTTGCTCCGGCATAAATACACTCGATAACAGTTCTCCCTCCTGCCATACCTGCACCGACAGTAAAGGGCACAAACCCTTCGTACATTACCTTCAATAACAGCTGTAGAGATCCGAACCCGACCTCCTCCATCTTCCCCACCTCATGTGATCTTTGTGCGCAAGCGCCATGCCGTACAATGCACGCTGGGATTTGTAGTTTAACTTCTGAGGAAAACGCGTCAAACTTTTTTGTTTTAATTGAGCTTCCCTTATCCCACGGACACTTTACTTCCGCCTCAGTTGCGTCTTAACTTGAATGTCCCACGACACAGTAGTGTCCTTATCCGCGATATTTTAACCCGAGAAATATAGAAAAAACATGCTAGAAATTCTCAGCAGATCATTGGAGAGAGAACAGGAACCGGCGTCTCGAGCAAAGAATTCATCAGAACGGGAAAAATGAGGGAAAAAAGCGTGTTTAAAGTCGCAGAGAGGGGAATATTAAGAGATTCACAAGGAGTGCCTGTAACAAATTTCTTCAAAATCCCGCAGTTAGAACAAAATGAACTGGAAACAAAAATGAGGGAGTAGGCCTGAAACATGGACAAAGAGCCAGGCAAGGCATAGGTTTCATAACGACATATGTGATGGAAAAATGAGTGACGATGAGGAAGAAGTTGTCCCTTGTAAGATCAGTTTCATCTGGGCCAGGAAGAAGAGTGGTAAAAATTAAAGGTAAATTACACTTACTGAGGTGATTGTCCCACAATTATTGTCTGCACAGGTAAAAAAATGGTAATGAGTCACCACCAGGTGGATCAGTAAGTGTAGACAGGTGTCTAGGAGTCAGTCACCTCAGTTAATTCTTCTCAAATGTATGCAGTTTATTTATTTATTGATTGATTGATTGATTGATTGAGATACAGGGCAGAGTAGGCCTTTCTAGCCCTTCGAGCCACACTGCCCAGCAACTCACCTTTTTAACCCCATCCTTATCACAGGACAATTTATAAGGACCAATTAACCTAATAACTGACATTGATTTCTTGAGCTTCTGGTAATCAACCCCTTTCCCTTCCCCTTCCCCTTCAGAATTCCCATTTCCCTCTCGCACCTCAGCTCTTTACCTGCACACTTCCTCCTTTTGGTGCTCTTCCCCTTTCCCTTTCTTCCCTCTCCTATCAGATTCCCCCCCCTTCTCCAACCCTTTATCTCTTTTACCTATCAACTTTACTTCATCCCCTCCCTCTCTGGTTTCACCTGTCTTGTACTTCTTCCTCCCCCCTTCCCCCACCCCACCTTCTTGCTCTCACTTCTCATTTTTTTTCCCAGTCCTGAAGAAGGTTCTAGGCCCAAAATGTTGTCTGTTTACTATTTTCCATAGATGCTGCCTGGGCTGCTGAGTTCCTCCAGTATTTTGTGCATATTGCTTGGATTTACAGCATCTGCAGAGTTTCTCTCATTAACCTACCAACCGGTACTTCTCTGAGGAAACCCAGGTAGTCACGAGGAGAACTCCTTACAAACAGCATCGGGAATTGAACCTGAGTCACTGATACTCAAAATCTGTCACTACCATGTCATGTGGCAGGGATGAAAGTGTGGCTATCTTCTCTGTTGTGTGTCATAGCAAATGTAAGGCTGAGAAAATGTCCACCCTAATGAGAATTTTATGTGCAGCAGAGGCTTATTGGATATTTGTGTGGGGGGTGGTTCATTAAGGTTGTTATAGTTGGGGACAAGCTCCCACTACCTATTGAATGCTTCCAATGGTGTGCATCTTAAATAGGCTCTGACAACCAAGTCCATCTCTTGGTCTCCACATGTGGGTTAGGTACTAAGCCTGGTGAAACTGTTTCTACTGACAGGAGAAAATGCAGAGGCGGGTTACTGGTGCCTTAAAACCAGTCACTTCAGGCAGATGGGGTTTGACAGCCCTGGTTAGCAGCTCATCTAGAAGAAGGGAAACTGATCTCAAACCTCTGCTGCCTTGTGGCTATTTCTACTTATGGGGAAGGCTTCAGGAGTGAACCCCGAGGGGGAAAACCCAAAACTGGAGTCTTTAAGGCAGTCCTACATTGAGTTCAATGCTGACTGGCAACTCCTGCGACACTGCTGGTGCCAAATTGTATTGGTCTCTCCTGTTCCTTTGAGTTCATCAGATATGTGGAGAGGGGGAGCCTGCTACACGGGCAACAGCTTGCTCTCCATATCGTACTGCCCAGGCTTGTGTATCTAGACAGCAAGGCTGCAATATCCATGGTCAACTCTGACTGTCAGAGCGCTCACCTTGGGGATGGTGATGGTGATGGCCTCCCAGGGGAAAGAGGCAACACACACAGAATGCTGGAGGAACTCAGCAGGCCAGGCAGCAATTATGGAGGTGAATAGATCGTCAACGTTTTGGGCCTAGACCCCTCTTAAGAGAGGAGAGTGGACCACAGGAGAAAGGGAAAGTGGAGGTGTCCTAGAGGGAAGTCATAGGCAAGTGAGAAGAAGTAAAACTAAGAGTGGGAAATAGAGATGGGGGGGTGGAATTTGTTTACTGGAAGGAGAAATTGATATTCATGCTATCAGGTTGGAGGATACCCAGTCAGAATATAAGGTGTTGCTCCTCCTCCCTGAGGGTGGCATCATCTTGGCACAAGAGGAGGCTGTGGACCAACACTTCGGAACAAGAATCGGAATTAAAATGTTTGGCCACCGGGAAGTCCCACTCATGGCGGGTGGCATGGAGGTGCTCAACAAAGGCAACAGTCTGCATTGCTGCACAGGATGGAGAGTTCTGGTGATAGGAAATTCAGCTGTAAAGGGAGTAGATGACTTCTGTGGCCACGTGCAAAATTTTGGAATAGTATGTTGCTTCTCTCATGCCAGGATCAGTGATGTCACAGTTATTCTAGAAGAGACACTAAACATTCAGAGGTTGTGGTCCACATTGGTACTAATGATATCAGTAAAAAGAGGAAAACAAGTAGGGATTTCTGCTTTCCTGGTATTAGTGTGAAAGGCTTAGAGTGGGAGAAAATTTTAAATTGCACTTGTACTGTTTGTCATATATTTTAACAGATATGCATATGATTTTAGAAGGTCTGATTAGTATTTTTTTCAGATGACTTAGAAGTGAGTGGTGTTGACAGTGAGGAGGGGATTCAGGGGTTACAGAACGATATTGATCATCTAGTAAATTGAACAGAGCAATTATGGAATTGAATGACACAGTATATGAGGTGATATATTTTGGGATGTTTAGTAAGTGGAGGACAAATGCCATGAAATTTAGGGTGCTTTGGAGTGCTAAGGCATGGAAGGACCTGGGTTTACAAGCCCAAAGATCCCTAAAGATGGCAGCACAGGTGGATGGGATGATGAAGAAGGTATATGGAGTACTGATCTTTATTAGTCATGATATAGATATGGGTATCATGGTACAACTTTATAAAACTGTGCTTAGGCTGTGCTATTAAAAAGAACATGATTACAGTGGAGGAAGCAGAGGGGGTATCATTATATAAAATAATGAGGGGCCTAGATGGGTTGTATAGTGAGAAACCTCTCCCCTTAATGGAGAGAAACTAGTTCAAAGTGAATTTATTATCAAAGTACATATACAACTCAATATAGGACCTTAAGAAACACATACAAAATGCTGGTGGAACGCAGCAGGCCAAGCAGCATCTATAGGAAGAAGTACAGTCGTCGCTTCAGGTCGAGACCCTTCGTCCTGACCCGAAACGTCAACTCTACTTCTTCCTATAGATGCTGCCTGGCCTGCTGCGTTCCACCAGCATTTTGTGTGTGTTGCTTGAATTTCCAGCATCTGCAGATTTTCTCGTGTTTGCGTTTTTAAATACTACCTTGAGATTCATTTTCTTGCAGGCATTCACAGAAGAACAAAGAAATACAGTAGGATCAATGAAAAACTACACAGAAAGACTGACGCCCACCCAGTGTGCAAAAGAAGACCTTCTGTGCACACAAAAATACATGCATGCATAAATAAATGAAAGCAGAGGATACAGATGGCAGGTGAGGAGTAACACGATTAGATGCGTTCTAAAGCAAACTTTATTCACCTCAAAGGTGGTTGCATTTTGGAATGCATTGCTTGAGAACATGGCAGAGGGAAGTCACAGAAAAGTACAACACAGAAACAGGCCTTTTGGCCCATCTGTGCCAAACCATTTAAACTGCCTAGTCCCGGCAACCTACACAGAGATTAAAGCCTTCCATACCACTACCACCCCTGTACCTATCCAAACTTCTCTTAAACATTGAAATTGAGCTCACATGCACTGTTTGCATTGTCGGCTGGTTCCTTGCTCTCATGACCCTCTAAGTTTCACCTCATGTTCCCTTTAAAAGTTTCACTCTTAACCCATGATGTCTAGTTGTAAACCCTCCCAGCCTCAGTGGGAAAAGCCTGCTTGCATTTACCCTATCTATATCCCTCATAATTTTGTATACTTCTATCAAATCTCCCCTCAGTCTTATACATTCCAAGGAATAAATCCCTAGCCTGTTCAGTGGTTTCTTATAACTTAGGTCCTCAGACCCAGCAACATCCTTATAAATTTTCTCTGTGCTCTTTCAACCTGATTTACATCTTTCCTGTAGACAGGTGACCAAAACTGCACACAATACTCCCAAATTAGGCTTCACCAATATTTTCACAACATTCAAAAAACAGTATTTGATTTCCACTTGAATAATCAAGGCATAGAATGGCTGGTAATAGGAGAGGGTATAGGTGGCTGAAGGTCGTGTTCCTGAACTCTGGCCTAGTTATTGATGTAAGTGGGAAGAGGCTAAGAAAAACAGAGGAAGGAAAAATTAAAGGAGAAATGTGTAGACTGAAACAACTGGACTCGCTATTAACTGGAGAGTAAAATCAGAGGATAAATACAGGCATCTTCCTTATCTATTCCCTGCCCTCTCTGCACCACCCTCAGTGTCCTCAAACTTCTCAACATCCTACCTTCACTCTGAAGGGCAAAAATATCCATAAACCCCTTTCCAGCATAAACTTCCTACTTTAAAATTCCACTTCAGAGAACTGTGGTGATAAAATCAAAGGGCAGGTGGTAAGTCTCTGTGAATTATGGATGGGAAGACCAAGAGGAGTAAATAGGGAAAGGGTGAAATGTTGTGTCCATTTTTCAGGTATTCAGGGAACGATTTCAAGGTTTCTATCCTGGCTTATGAGGTTATCTCCTTAGCTCCCTCTACCCAGCACTCTGGTCATCAAGGGAGGCTCAAAATGATAAGTGCACCAACAAACCAAAATGGAGGAGTGGGCGGGAAGTGAAGACCAGACAATGTTACAAGTGGGCCTTGTGTTGGCCCCACCCATGGTGGTTTTAAAGTACAAGGTTTGGTTGTAAAGGTTGAAACTTGCTTCAGACTATGGATTCTTATATAACAACAGAAAACAATGGAAATACTCAGTAGGTTAGGCCACATTTGTGGGAAGAGAAACAGTGCTAACTCTTCAGAAGCTTGTTTAACTGTAGTGAGCAGAGGCAGTGGTTGTTGGTGACCATCAGGATAAACAGAAATCAAGTTTATCTGGTCCATGGATCTGAATGGAAACAAAGGTATTACCCCTTTCCCACACTTCCTGCAGCTGAAATGCCTTTTATCCTTCCCAATTCTGATGAAATGTTATCAACCTGATACATTTACTCTGTCTTCCTACTGATATGGTCTGACCTGCTCAGTATTTCGAGCTTCATTTGTTTTAATCTTGGATTTTCAGCATCTGCAGTGGGTTTTTTAAAACTTTTTTTCAAGCACCCTAGTAGTGTTTTCCTCAATATTTGGTGAAGAATTAATCCCCATTAGATGTTCACAGTTGTGCAGAACATTGGACATGTATTTCACAGATGAATTGGGCTGGACACACCAGAAAGCAGTTCCACTCAACACAATAATCTGATTTATTCATAGGGTGTTAAATATTGAGTGCAAAGCTCTCATTTCCTAATCCATTACATGCTGAACCACTTCCCGTTTAAGCTTAGTTGCTAGCTTTCTTCATAAATAAGATAGAAGTGTACCCACTTTTCACATTGAGATAAAAGCACAGCAATAATGGGAGCAACACATATAAAAGTTGCTGGTGAACGCAGCAGGCCAGGCAGCATCTCTAGGAAGAGGTACGTTCGACGTTTCGGGCCGAGACCCTTCGTCAGGACTAACTGAAAGAAGAGCTAGTAAGAGATTCTCTTACTAGCTCTTCTTTCAGTTAGTCCTGACGAACTGAATCTGAATCTGAATCTGGCCAGCATCTGCAGATTTCGTCGTGTTTGCAATAATGGGACATATTTCTTCATTGTGTTGGCAGTACTCTGCTTCTGAATTTTGGTTCCAGTAACTCCAGAAGTGTTGAGTTTTGGAAAAAGTACAAGGTATTTCAAAGTAATGCATGTCTGACATAAAAAAATTAGTACTGTACAATGTTCAAAGTATGTAAACTTGATACAACCTTGAGATTCGTCTCTTTACAGGCAGCCACAAAACAAAGCAGCCCGATAGAACCCATTAAAACAAAAGAAAACCGTCGAACGCCCATTGTGCAGAGAGAATACACAATCGTGTAAACAATAAAGGTAAGCAATACACATAAAAGTTGCTGGTGAACGCAGCAGGCCAGGCAGCATCTCCAGGAAGAGGTACAGTCGACGTTTCGAGCCGAGACCCTTCGTCAGGACTAACTGAAGGAAGAGCTAGTAAGAGATTTGAAAGTGGGAGGGGGAGGGGGAGATCCAAAATGTTAGGAGAAGACAGGAGGGGGAGGGATGGAGCCAAGAGCTGGACAGGTGATTGGCAAAAGGGATATGAGAGGATCATGGGACAAGAGGCCCAAGGAGAAGGAAAAGGGGGAGGGGGGGAACCCAGAGGAGCGGCAAGGGGTATAGTCAGAAGGACAGAGGGAGAAAAAGGAGAGAGAGAGAATGTGTGTATATAAATAAATAACGGATGGGGTACGAGGGGGAGTGGGGTATTAGCGGAAGTTTGAGAAGTCAATGTTCATGCCATAAGGTTGGAGGCTACCCAGACGGAATATAAGCTGTTGTTCGTCCAACCTGAGTGTGGCTTCGTCTTTACAGTAGAGAAGGCCGTGGATAGACATATCAGAATGGGAATGGGATGTGGAATTAAAATGTGTGGCCACTGGGAGATCCTGCTTTCTCTGGCGGACAGAGCGTAGGTGTTCAGCAAAACGATCTCCCAGTCTGCGTCGGGTCTCGCCAATATATAGAAGGCCACATCGGGAGCACCGGACGCAGTATATCACCCCAGCCGACTCACAGGTGAAGTGTCACCTCACCTGGCGGGACTGTCTGGGGCCCTGAATGGTGATGAGGGAGAAAGTGTAAGGGCATGTGTAGCACTTGTTCCGCTTACACGGATAAGTGCCAGGAGGGAGATCAGTGGGGAGGGATGGGGTGGACGAATGGACAAAGGAGTCGAGTAGGGAGTGATCCCTGCGGAAAACGGGGGGGGGGGAGGGAAAGCTGTGCTTAGTGGTGGGATCCCGTTGGAGGTGGCGGAAGTTACGGAGAATAATATGTTGGATCCGGAAGCTGGTGGGGTGGTAGGTGAGGACCAGGGGAACCCTATTCCTAGTGGGGTGGCGGGAGGATGGAGTGAGAGCAGATGTGCGTGAAATGGGGGAGATGCATTTGAGGACAGAGTTGATGGTGGAGGAAGAGATGCCCCCTTCTTTAAAAAAGGACATCTCCCTCGTCCTGGAATGAAAAGCCCCATCCTGAGAGCAGATGCGGCGGTGACGGAGGAATTGCGAGAAGGGGATGGCATTTTTGCAAGAGACATGGTGAGAAGAGAAATAGTCCAGATAGCTGTGTAAACAAATAGCATTCAGAACTGAAGTTCATGAAAGCGAATCCACACTGTGGTACTTGTAGGTCACAGCCTCAGTTCAGTGCAGAGACAGGTAAGCCTCACAGAGCAGCAAGCTGAATCAGCCTGTCCTGACCTTTCCAATTCAGCTTGCTGTTTAAATCAATCAAAGCTATGGTCTTAACTCACTCTCAGGCCCGGGATCCAGTTTGATTCTGCCTCACCTCAGTTCTGCCACATCGAATTGCTCCAAGTCTGCATCAGCAATGGCCGTACATTGGCTCATTCCCCACTCTGACCCAGACCACACCATGCCATAACTATCCTGCACCTTCAAGACTAGTTCACACAGCAAAAACACCAGGTCACACAGGCAGTTCAAAAGCTCAACTACGATAGGGAAGTTAGTCTTTTGTTTGCAGTGATCATTTACCTGAAAAAGTGTGATTAATGAAGTATTTAGTTGTTTTCTTTGTATTGCCAGCAGCAAAAGAGTCGCAGAGCTTCACCAGCGCCATATTAAAACTGACATAAAACCTGCATCAGTTTATGGATACAAATAATCTCAAAGTTGTGTTTTTTTTTAAGCTTCACCTATGCAAATTCCATTCTTCAGTGGTCTTAAATAGCTACAGACTTTTCAGCAGAGTTTATGTTTATTTACCACCTTTTGAGGTTATAGTCTGAGAGAGAGACAGAGAAAGAGCCATTTTTGGACGATAGGTTGTAAGGAGGAGGTTCTGCATTAATTGACATAGAAATAGGCTGCTTGGAAGTCCTGCTCAGCTGCTTCAATCCTGCTCCTTCCAGATCCCTGTAGTGTTAGGATCCCAGTCTCCCAGGCTGCCTCCTTGGGTAGTCTGTTGATATTGAGGAAGACTTGCCTTCCTTCCAGTTTTGTGGATTCTGAGGTGACTGTGGAGGCCAGTATAGAAACCACAGACGCTTGCACACATGGCACAGAAAGTGTCTGCCAGGGTGGATATGTCGATAGTTTGTAAGGTGGTGCAAACCTTCTGCTGTTTATTCAGTACATCTGTGTGTTCCCTTTGCACTGGCTTGGAGGTCATCCAGATACCCTGCTTCACTTTGAGCAGTAGTGGGTCAGAGGTCCTAGGAGCTTGGGGACAAAACATTTTCACTAGGAGGTCTTGAGCTTTATTGCCTTATCCTCTGTCCACCCAGTAATTTATTCCTGTGTTGGAGCTTGGTAAAGCGAATCTGCTTCAGGAGTCTGGTGCTTAGCTTGCAAACCACGTGGCCCTGCCTGGTGGAGCCAACTGTATATAACCAGAGCCTCTGTGCTGAAGATATTGGCCTTGATGTGACTGCCCGTGACTCCATCTCACAGCAGCTTTTCTCATCCAACCTTGAATTATAAAGACATAGAGTAGGGCACAGAAACAGGCCCTTTGACTCAACTGGTCCATACCAACCACAATATCCTCCCTGCTAGTCCCATTGCTTCCATTCAGCCTATAAACCTGCAAGCTCCTCCCCTCCATGTATCTATCAAAATGCCTCCGAAATGTTGCAGTTGTACCTGCCTCAACCACTTCCTCTGGCAGCTCATTCCAAGTTTTTTACCACCCTTTGTGAAAAGAAGTTACCTCTCAGGTCTCTTTTAAATCTCTCCCCTCTTGTAACTTTGCCCTTTAGACTTGGACTCCCCGATGTTAGGGAAAAAGACTAAGGCTGTCCACCTTATGTTTGGCCCATATGATTTTATAAACTTCTATGAAGTCACCCCTCATTCTCCTGTCCTCTAGGCCCAGGGAATAAAGATCCAGCGTGGCCAAGTTCTCTATATAATCCAGAACCTCTAGTCCAGGCAACAGCTATTTAAGTTTCTTTTGTGCCTTCTTCAGCTTGACAATGTCTTTTCCTATAATAGGGTGACCAAAACTGCCCACCATACTTCCAAGTGTGGCCTCATCAATGACTTAAATAACTGCAGCACTGATGACCACAAACTGAATGACTACCTGCATAACCCTAACTCTACTTCAGCAAGGAATGCTGTAGATCACCTCCTGCACTACCATGGCTGGGGTGTTTTATCTGTACTGATGTCATGTTTTGCAGATTTTTTTACCATCTTGTATACGTATGTGTAATTTATGTTCTGAATTTGTGCACCAATGATGCTGCTTTAAGTTTTTCGTTGCGCTTGTACAATGGTAATTGTAATTTCCTGCTTGTTCACCAATTCATCCTGCAGCAGTTACTTGGAAACAAACCAAAACTGCTAAGAGACAGAGTACAGGAGTTAACACTGTATGGCCTGCTTCCAAATAATGGAGTTCCAAGTCAAATAAAGTATGTTTGACCCTTTTATTATGAAACCAGCAAAGATGAACGATCTTATAGCAACAAAAAATGAATGCAATTAAAATTAGCAATATAACAAAATAAGAGCAATTAAGCTTTAAAATAGTGTAAATAAGCTAAGATTGTAAATAAGCATAACTAAGCAGTCAACAAAAAACATCACCCTGGCTCACTCCCTCTCAACCAAACCAAACCAACTGAACAAGGACAAAGTGTGAATACTAAGTGTGACTATACTCATTTGCTTCTATCACGCCCCAACCCATATGACAAATTACTGAAACCCATATTAAAAAGATGCAATACAAAATATGATACAGACAGAACATAGATACATGGCTCCTACACACCCTACTGAGATCCCTTTGTTGCCTATTTATGAGTAGAACAGGAATCAAGTCACAGTGCTATTAAAAGCCACTCATACAGAAAAGAACTGCAACGGAGGAGGCAGCACAAAAAAACTCCACACCAAATATCAAACACCCACTTTTTATTCTCCTGATAGTTTGCAGAATCTCAGAATATATTCAGCAACAAAAACTACACATGGAAAAGGAGATGTACAATGTGGACAGAACATCTCAAAGCAGTCAGAATCAGGCAAACTCAGGAATTATTAAAATCCCTTAAGGGTGATGCTGGGTTTCCCAGAAACATGATGAAGGCCGCATATTTACTAGTTATGTTTAAATAGGCTGATCTGCTGGAATGATTTCAACATGGAAATTTAATTTAAACACTGCCAGAAACCTTTAGAAACAGCAATGTTATCAATATCAATGCCGTCATATGAGCCCCTTAATTCAGTGCCCATAACAGAGCTGGACAACAGAATACCTGCCTTATGACAACAGAGGGAATCTTCAGACTCCAAAACATTGCATTCCAGCAATGTACCATGAGAGTGATCAGGCAAACATTGTGACAGGGATCTCATGGCTTTGGACAGAGATCAAACAGACTCTGGTAAAGAACTTCAAGAGAATGAGATAGGAATCTTGTACACATTATGATGGGTATCTAACACTCATTACGATGATGATGATTAAATAGACACAAAGGAATTGAACACAAAAAATAATGATAGGATTCGAATACCACAGTAAAAGGGACAGAGTAATTGGGATAAGATGGACATTTTGGCAGGGATCATAAAGAGTCAGATGGACACTGTCATGGGGATCAGACACTCGCAGGAAGAAGGATCAGACAGATTGAGGGAAAGCATAGGATAGGCAAAGGAACAAGGATCAAAGGGAGTTGAAAGATGAACTATTAAGAATTTCAAAGTTTAAAGTACATTTATTATCAAAGTACATATGCATTATGAAATCTTGAGATCTGTCTCCTGTCAGGCAGCCATGAAACAAAGAAACCCAAAAAAACACATTAAAAAAACCATCAAACACACAATGTGCAGAGAGAAAAAAAACAGATTGCACAACAACAAAAGCAAGCAAACAGCACCAGAATGAAAATAAGTCTACAGACACAAAGCCAGACATCACTACAGACAGAGCAGGCCACCAGCTCAGTTCAGCGCAGAGCCGAGTAAACGTCACTGATATATACAGTACCTATAAAAAGTATTGACCCCCTTGGAAGTTTTAATGTTTTACAACATTGAATCACAGTGGATTTAATTTAGCTGTTTTGACACTGATCAACAGAAAAAGACTTTTTGTGTCAAAGTGAAAACAGATCTTGACAAAGTGATCTAAATTAATTACAGATATAAAGCACCAAATAATTGACTGCATAAGTATTGAGCCCCTTCAAGTTAGTATTTAGTAGACGCACCTTTCGCAGCAATTACAACCTTGAGTCTGTGTGGGTAGGTCTCTATCAGCTTTCCACATCTGGACACCCTAATTTTTCCCCATTCTTCTGTACAAAACTGCTCAAGCCCTGCCAGATTGCATGGGGATTGTGAGTGAACAGCCCTTTTCAAGTACAATGACAAATTCTCAAGCCATTCCTGTGTAGCTTAGGCTTTATGCTTGGGGTCATTGTCTTGCTGGAAAACAAATCTTCTCCTAAGTTGCAGTTCTCTTGCAGACTGCATCAGGTTTTCCTGCAGGATTTCCCTGTATTGATGTGTGTTGCTTGAATTTCCAGCATCTGCAGAATTCCTGTTGTTTCCCTGTATTTTGCTGCATTCATTTTACCCTCTACCTTCACAAGCCTTACAAGGCCTGCTGTAGTGAAGCATCCCCACAGCATGATGCAGCCACCACTGTGCTTTTTGGAGGAATAGTGTGTTTTTGATGATGTATGGTGTTCAGTTTGCACCAAACATAACGTTTAGTTTGATGGCCAAAAACCTCGATTTTGGTTTCATCAGACCATAGAACCTTCTTCCAGCTGACTTCAGAGTCTGCCAAATGCTTTCTGGCAACTTTCACCAAGATTTCATGTGAGTTTTTTTTCCAACAGAGACTTTCTTTTTGTCAATCTCCCATAAAGCTGCGACTGGTGAAGCACCTGGGCAACAGTTGTTGTATGCACGGTCTCTTCCATCTCAGCCACTGAAGCTTGTAACTCCTCCAGAGTTGTCATAGGACTCTTGGTGGTCCCCCTCACTAGACCCCTTCTTGCATGGTCACTCAGTTTTTCTCAAGGCAAATTTACAGCTGTGCCATATTCTTTCCATTTATTGATGATTGACTTAACTGTACCGCAAGAGATATTCAGTGACTTGGAAATTTTCTGGTATGCATCTCCTGACTTGTGCTTTTCACGGAGTTGTTTGGGGTGTTCTTTTGTCTTCATGGTGTAGTTTTTGCCAAGATACTGGCTCACCAGCAGTTGAACCTTCCAGATACAGGTGTATTTTTACTACAGTCAATTGAAACACCTTGACAGGAGATCTCCATTTAACTAATTATGTGACTTCTAAAACCAATTGGTTGCATCAGTGATGATTTGGTGTGTTATATTAAGGCGGGGGGGATGAATACTTGTGAAATCAATTATTTTTGTTTTATATTTGTAATTAATTTAGATCACTTTGTAGCGATCTGGTTTTCCTTTGACATGAAAGAGTCTTTTTCTGTTGATCAGTCTCAAAAAAGCTAAACTAAATCCAGTGGGATTCAAAGTTGTGAAACAATAAAACATGAAAACTTCCAAGGGGGCTGAGTAGTCTTTATAGGCAGTGTGCTATGACTACATTTCAGTAGTCCTTATAATCGAAATTTATATCCCTTTATGGCATCCAGAGAATATAGTTCATTATTTTTTTAAACATTAAATCTGTAGGAGTAATTGCTACTGGTAAGGTCAGTGTAAATTGTTCATCCCATTTGTATGAACTGGGAAGGTAATTAAGTGCTGAACAGGGGAAAAAGTCAAATTTCCTTGATGGATAATAGTATTCCGACAGGCACAGGCACCAACATGATGTGACACTTTTATTCCAGGGTTTTTCCAGTGCAGTGCTCAGAGTGAGGCTTTGTAAGCAGGGGCTTCAGCAAGGAGTGCTTATGGCTCTTTCTCAACACTGGCCTTAGGTATCAATGTTACGTTGTTCATTTAGTCAGGTAGGTGGTTGGTGAATATTTTCACTTTCGTAGGCCAATTATAGAGTAGGATCTGAGATTGAATCATATATCAGGGACCCTTCATAAATAAATGTATGGCAGGAGAGCTCAGACCCATGCATTGTAGGGAATGCAGATGTGGGAATTCTGAGATGCTCTAAAAAAACATATATGTGAGAAATGCTTCCAGCTTGGCCAGATTGGGTGTTGGAGCTTGAGTGCTGGCTGGAGCCACTGTGGTGTATCTACAATGCTGACAGTTAAGTTGACAGCACATTTTTGGCAATTGTCAAACTGCAGCTTAAGGGAAAGCTCTGTGGAAGGGAATAATGAAGTCCTGATAAAGAGTCTCAGTCCAAAACATCAGCTGATTATTCCCCTCCATAGATGTTGCCTGACCTACTGAGTTCCTCCAGCATTTTGTGTGAGTAGCTCAAGGTTTTCAGCACCTGTAGAATCTAATTGTGTTTGAGAAAGGGAAATGGGTGATCACCAGGAAGGAGAATAGAGGAAGACTTTTAGGGAAATCTTGCCATGTATCTCAATCCAAAACTATTTCTCTGGGTTGGAAAATGGTAGAGATAAATTTATCTCTTTGAAGTCTAGCTGAAGCAAATATCACAGCACTATGGATGGCAAGAGGGAGGAGCGGGAGTGCAAGGGCAATAGTGGCATAAGAGTCATTAGGGAGGGGAATAGACAGTCCTTTGTGAATCCGGAATGGCGTATTGCCTCCCTGGTACTAGGGTCAAGTATATCACAGAGCAATTAGAACATAGAAGAGTACAGCACAGGAATAGGCCCTTCAGCCCACAATGCTGTGCTAAACTAATTAAGTAAGTAATCACCAATCAGACTAATCCATTCTGCCTTTCTTGTACTCATCTAAGACCCTGAACACCTCTATCATATTTGTCTCTACCACCACTCTTGGCACCACATTTCAGCCACCCTCCATTGAGTATAAAACTTGCCCTGCACTTCGTCTTTGAACTTCCCACCTCTCATGCCCTCTGGTATTAGATATTTCAACCCTGGGAAAAAGATACTGGCAGTCAACTTTATCTATGCCTCTCATCAGATCTCCCCTTACCCTTTGTCTAACCTCTCCTTATAGCACATGCTCTCTAAGCCAGGCAGCATCCTGGAAAACCTCTTGTGCACTCTTTCCAGAGCCTTGACATCCTTCCTATAATTGGATGACCAAAATTGAATGGAATATACCAGTTGCAGCCTAATTAGAGAACAGGGCGACATTCTATAATCTGGCACAATTGGGACCTGAGGAGTGCCAGATTAGTGAAAATGCCGAATTACGGAAGGATCACATTAAGCAATAGCTAACTCCCTCATCATACCTTTAAAATATGAAAGGATTCAAAGGTTCATTTAATGGCAGAGAAATGTATACAATATACATTCCGAAGTGCTTTTTCTTCGCAACCATCTATGAAAACAGAGGAGTGCCCCAAAGAATGAACAACAGTTAAATGTTAGAACCCCTAAGATCCCCACCTGCTCCCCTCCCTCCCTCTCGCGCGTAAGCGGCAGCGGGCAACAATCCCCCCTCCCCACCAGCAAAAAATAAAGTGCACCCACTACCAGCACTCAAGCGTGAGCTAAGCAATAGCAAAGACACAGACTTGCAGTTACCCCAAAGACTACATTGCACTCGCAGTTACTGAGGGAATCCTCGTTAGTTTCTTTTCCTCTGCTTAGGAATATGCTTAAGTTCGGCGGGTCACCACATCTGATCTGAGGTCGTAGGCAGAAGAGAACGGAGCGCCGCCCAGGCGATGCTGGAGGGCAGTGCGCGACTGCCGGCAGGCGCGGGAGAAGGCAGACCGACCCAGCGCGCGCCAGCTCTCCCACCGTTGGCGGGTGAGACGGGCAGGCGCTGGGTGGCTGCGCCTCACGCAAACAATATTAATAAATGCAGGAAAACAAGCAGGAATCGCCTGTCTGTGCTTACAAGAGCACACCAATATGTGAACAGATCTAGCGCAACCAAAACAATGAGCAGCAGATTGGTACGGTTGCCCGGAAAATTTGTAATTACAGTTGCGCGGAAAATTTGAAATCAGTGCGGATTATCTAAGGAACCAGATCACTGGTTGTCGGATTAGTGAAGGCTGCAACATAATTCATTGAACTCAATTCCTCAACTAATATAGGCAAGCATGCCATTAGCTTCTTTACCACCCTATCAACCCCAATCAGCCATTTTCAGGGCACTATGGATTTGGACTCAGCATCCCTTTCTATATCAACACCTTACCATTAACTGTGTATTATCCATTTGCATTTGATCTCCCAAACTGTAACACTTAACATTTAGCCAGGTGAAACTTCATCTGCCATTTTTCCACCCATATCTGCAACTGATCTATATCCCCCTGTATCCTTGCCAGTCTTCTACACTATCCACAACATCACCACTTTTTATACTGTTCGGCAATGCTTTTATGTTTATACACACACACACACACACACACACACACACACACACACACACACACACCCACCCACCCACCCACCACAAATAGCAGAGGTCCCAATACGGATCCCCGTGGAACACCTCTAGTCATAGACCTTCAGCCAAAATAAATCCCATCGACCACTACCCTCTGTTGTCTGTGGACAAGCCAATGCTTAATATAAATAGCCATTTCTCTGTGGATTGCATGCATCTTAATCTTCTGGATGAGCTTCCTTGTCAAACACCTGACTAAAATTCATTAAGGCAACATTCAGAGGCCTACCTTCATCATGTCCTTGAAAGTGGATTACATGCACCTTAATCTTCTGGATGAGCTACCCATGAGGGACCTTGTCGAACACTAGATTAAAATTCATGAAGACAACATCCGGAGATCTACCATCATCAATCACTTTCGTCATGTCCTCATAAAGCTCAATCCACTTAGTAACACAGCTTGCTCTGCACAAACAGGTTAACACTCCCTAATATGGACATGTTTTACAAATATTCATAAATCCTATCCCTAGGAATTCTCTCCGGTAATTTTGCTACCACTGGCATGAGACTCACTGGTCTATAGTTTCCTGAATTATCCCCATTTCACTTCTCCATTAATGGAAGAACATTGTTGGGTTTTCGAAGTGGGAAGGATAAACAACCATAGGTTATGATTCACATTGGTACTAATGTCAAAGGTATAAAAAGGAAGGAAGTCCTGTAATGGGAGCTACATGAAGATTACAGAACTGGGTCTTTAAGGTTGTAATCTCAGGATTACATCTGATGCTCATGTTAGTGAATATAGAAATAGGCAGAGAGGTTAGATGAGGGGATGGTGTAGGGGAGAGGTCTTTAGGTTTCTGGAGCACTGGAATTATTTCTGAGGAACATATGGCATGTACCAGCTGAATGGATTGCACCTAAATTGAAGCAGGACAAATACTATTGTTGGGTGGTTTGCCAGTGATATAGAAAGGGTTTAAACTATTTTGGCAAGGGAATGGGTCACAAGCTTATGGAAGGTTTAGAAAGCTAGGTAATGTTAGAGATCTAGAAGATTATAAGGCTAACAGGAAGGAGCTAAAGAGAGAAATTAGGAGAGCCAGAAGGGGCCATGAGAAGGCCTTGGTGGGCAAGATTAAGGAAAATCCCAAGGCATTCTACAAGTATGTGAAGAGCAAGAGGGTAAGACATGAAAGAATAGGACCTATCCAGTGTGACAGTGGGAAAGTGTGTCTGGAACCGGAGGAAATAGCAGAGGTACTTAATGAATACTTTACTTCAGTATTCGCTATGGAAAAGGATCTTGGTGATTGTAGTGATGACTTGCAGTGGACTGAAAAGCTTGAGCATATAGAAGGAGGATGTGCTGGAGCTTTTGGAAGACATCAAGTTGGATAAGTCGCGGGACCGGATGAGATGTACCCCAGGCTACTGTGGGAGGAGATTACTGAGCCTCTGGCGATGATCTTTGCATCATCAATGGGGGCGGGAGAGGTTCTGGAGGATTGGAGGGTTGCGGATGTTGTTCCCTTATTTAAGAAAGGGAGTAGAGATCGTCCAGGAAATTATAGACCAGTGAGTCTTACTTCAGTGGTTGGTATGTTGATGGAGAAGATCCTGAGAGGCAGGATTTATGAACATTTGGAGAAGTATAATATGATTAGGAATAGTCAGCATGGCTT
Organism: Mobula hypostoma; assembly: GCF_963921235.1. Lineage (NCBI taxonomy): Eukaryota > Metazoa > Chordata > Chondrichthyes > Myliobatiformes > Myliobatidae > Mobula > Mobula hypostoma. The sequence goes on along the minus strand of NC_086107.1, from coordinate 68,346,930 downwards.
TGTCAAGGGCAGGTCATGCCTTACAAGCCTGATTGAATTTTTTGAGGATGTGACGAAACACATTGAAGAAGGAAGAGCAGTAGATAGAAACATAGAAACATAGAAAATAGGTGCAGGAGTAGGCCATTCGGCCCTTCGAGCCTGCACCGCCATTTATTATGATCATGGCTGATCATCCAACTCAGAACCCAGCCTTCCCTCCATACCCCCTGACCCCTGTAGCCACATGGGCCATATCTAACTTCCTTTTAAACATAGCTAATGAACTGGCCTCAACAGTTTGCTGTGGCAGAGAATTCCACAGATTCACCACTCTCTGTGTGAAGAAGTTTTTCCTAACCTCGGTCCTAAAAGGCTTCCCCTCTATCCTCAAACTGTGACCCCTCGTTCTAGACCTCCCCAACATCGGGAACAATCTTCCCGCATCTAGCCTGTCCAATCCCTTTAGGATCTTATACGTTTCAATCAGATCCCCCCTCAATCTTCTAAATTCCAACGAGTACAAGCCCAGTTCATCCAGTCTTTCTTCATATGAAAGACCTGCCATCCCAGGAATCAATCTGGTGAACCTTCTTTGTACTCCCTCTATGGCAAAGATGTCTTTCCTCAGATTAGGGGACCAAAACTGCACACAATACTCCAGGTGTGGTCTCACCAAGGCCTTGTACAACTGCAGTAGTACCTCCCTGCTCCTGTACTCGAATCCTCTCGCTATAAATGCCAGCATACCGTTCGCCTTTTTCACCGCCTGCTGTACCTGCATGCCCACTTTCAATGACTGGTGTATAATGACACCCAGGTCTCGTTGCACCTCCCCTTTTCCTAATCGGCCACCATTCAGATAATAATCTGTTTTCCTATTTTTGCCACCAAAGTGGATAACTTCACATTTATCCACATTAAATTGCATCTGCCATGAGTTTGCCCACTCACCCAACCTATCCAAGTCACCCTGCATCCTCTTAGCATCCTCCTCACTGCTAACACTGCCACCCAGCTTTGTGTCATCCGCAAACTTGGAGATGCTGCATTTAATTCCCTCATCCAAGTCATTAATATATATTGTAAACAACTGGGGTCCCAGCACTGAGCCTTGCGGTACCCCACTAGTCACCGCCTGCCATTCTGAAAAGGTCCCGTTTATTCCCACTCTTTGCTTCCTGTCTGCTAACCAATTCTCCACCCACACCAATACCTTACCCCCAATACCGTGTGCTTTAAGTTTGCACACTAATCTCCTGTGTGGGACCTTGTCAAAAGCCTTTTGAAAATCCAAATATACCACATCCACTGGTTCTCCCCTATCCACTCTACTAGTTACATCCTCAAAAAATTCTATGAGATTCGTCAGACATGATTTTCCTTTCACAAATCCATGCTGACTTTGTCCGATCATTTCACCGCTTTCCAAATGTGCTGTTATCACATCCTTGATAACTGACTCCAGCAGTTTCCCCACCACCGACGTTAGGCTAACCGGCCTATAATTCCCCGGTTTCTCTCTCCCTCCTTTTTTAAAAAGTGGGGTTACATTAGCCACCCTCCAATCCTCAGGAACTAGTCCAGAATCTAACGAGTTTTGAAAAATTATCACTAATGCATCCACTATTTCTTGGGCCACTTCCTTAAGCACTCTGGGATGCAGACCATCTGGCCCTGGGGATTTATCTGCCTTCAATCCCTTCAATTTACCTAACACCACTTCCCTACTAACATGTATTTCGCTCAGTTCCTCCATCTCACTGGACCCTCTGTCCCTTACTATTTCTGGAAGATTATTTATGTCCTCCTTAGTGAAGACAGAACCAAAGTAATTATTCAATTGGTCTGCCATGTCCTTGCTCCCCATAATCAATTCACCTGTTTCTGTTTGCAGGGGACCTACATTTGTCTTTATCAGTCTTTTCCTTTTTACATATCTATAAAAGCTTTTACAGTCCGTTTTTATGTTCTCTGCCAGTTTTCTCTCATAATCTTTTTTCCCCTTCCTAATTAAGCCCTTTGTCCTCCTCTGCTGAACTCTGAATTTCTCCCAGTCCTCAGGTGAGCCACTTTCTCTGGCTAATTTGTATGCTACTTCTTTGGAATTGATACTATCCCTAATTTCTCTTGTCAGCCACGGGTGCACTACCTTCCTTGATTTATTCTTTTGCCAAACTGGGATGAACAATTGTTGTAGTTCATCCATGCAACCTTTAAATGCCTGCCATTGCATATCCACCATCAATCCTTGAAGTGTCATTTGCCAGTCTATCTTAGCTAATTCACGTCTCATACCTTCAAAGTTACCCCTCTTTAAGTTCAGAACCTTTGTTTCTGAATTAACTACGTCACTCTCCATGTTAATGAAGAATTCCACCTTATTATGGTCACTCTTACCCAAGGGGCCTCTCACAACAAGATCGCTAATTAACCCTTCCTCATTGCTCAAAACCCAGTCCAGAATAGCCTGCTCTCTAGTTGGTTCCTCGACATGTTGGTTCAAAAAACCATCCCGCATACATTCCAAGAAATCCTCTTCCTCAGCACCTTTACCAATTTGGTTCACCCAGTCTACATGTAGATTGAAGTCACCCATTATAACTGCTGTTCTTTTATTGCACACATTTCTAATTTCCTGTTTAATACCATCTCCGACCTCACTACTACTGTTAGGTGGCCTGTACACAACTCCCACCAGCGTCTTCTGCCCCTTAGTGTTACGCAGCTCTACCCATATCGATTCCACATCTTCCCGGCTTATGTCCTTCCTTTCTATTGCGTTAATCTCTTTTTTAACCAGCAACGCCACCCCACCTCCCCTTCCTTCATGTCTATCCCTCCTGAATATTGAATATCCCTGAACGTTGAGCTCCCATCCCTGGTCACCCTGGAGCCATGTCTCTGTGATCCCAACTATATCATAATCATTAATAACAATCTGCACTTTCAATTCATCCACCTTATTACGAATGCTCCTTGCATTGACACATAAAGCCTTCAGGCGCTCTTTTACAACTCTCTTAGCCCTTTTTAATGCTTGCCCTGGATTTGTCGGCCTGCCACTTTTACTTTTCCCCTTTGTACTTTTTGCTTCTACGCTCACTTTACACCCCTCTGTCTCTCTGCACTGGTTCCCATCCCTCTGTTGTGATCTAACCTCCTCACACCTAGCCGCTTTAATTTGATTCCCACCCCCCAAAGATGTAGTGTATATGGATTTCAGCAAAGCATTTGATAAGGTATCCCATGCAAGGCTTATTGAGAAAGTAAGGAGGCATGGGATCCAAGGGGACATTGCTTTGTGGATCCAGAACTGGCATGCCCACAGAAGGCAAAGAGTGGTTGTAGACGGGTCATATTCTGCATGGAGGTCGGTGACCAGTGGTGTGCCTCAGGGATCTGTTCAGGGACCCTTACTCTTCGTGATTTTTATAAATGACCTGGATGAGGAAGTGGAGGGATGGGTTAGTAAGTTTGCTGATGACACAAAGGTTGGGGGTGTTGTGGATAGTGTGGAGGGCTGTCAAAAGTTGCAGCGGGACATTTATAGGATGCAAAACTGGGCTGAGAAGTGGCAGATGGAGTTCAGCCCAGATAAGTGTGAAGTGGTTCATTTTGGTAGGTCAAATATGATGGCAGAATATAGTATTAATAGTAAGACTCTTGGCAGTGTGTAGAATCAGAGGGATCTTGCGGTCCGAGTCCATAGGACGCTCAAAGTAGCTGCACAGGTTGACCCTGTGGTTAAGAAGGCATACGATGTGTTGGCCTTCATCAATCATTGAATTGAATTTAGGAGCCAAGAGGTAATGTTACAGCTATATAGGACCCTGGTCAGAAAGGGTGCAGAGGAGATTTAGAAGGATGTTGTCTGAATTGGGGAGCATGCCTTATGAAAGCAGGTTGAGTGAACTTGGCCTTTTCTCCTTGGAGCGACGGAGGATGAGAGGTGACCTGATAGAGGTGTATAAATGATGAGAGGCATTGATCGTGTGGATAGTCAGAGGTTTTTTCCCAGGGCTGAAATGGCTGCCACAAGAGGGCACAGTTTTAAGGTGCTTCGTAGTAGGTACAGAGGAGATGTCAGGGGTAAGTTTTTTATGCAGAGTGTGGTGAGTTCATGGAATAGGCTGCTGGCAACGGTGGTGGAGGCGGATACGATAGGGTCTTTTAAGAGACTTTTGGATAGGTACATGGAGCTTAGAAAAATAGAGGGCTGTGGGTAACCCTAATAATTTCTAAGGTAGGAACATGTTCGGCACAACTTTGTGGGCCAAAGGGCCTGTCTTGTGCTGTAGGTTTTCTATGTTGTCTATGTAATGTAAGTGTACAGTTGTGAGGGAGTTACAGACAAATATGGAAGGAAAACTAAGTCAGTTCAACAGACTAAGCAGACGTAGGTAAGATAGGGCATTTGGAAGGAGTGGGAGGCTAAATTGTACCTATTTTATTCTAAAGTGACCATTCCCTCTGGGATTCTCTGGTTCATAAGAACATAAGAAATAGAAACAGGAGTCGGCCATCTGGCTTGTCAAGCCTGCTCCGCCATTCTATAAGGTCATGGCTGATCTGGCCATAGACTCATCTCCTTCCTACCTGCCTTTTCCCCATAACCCTTAATTCCCCAACTATGCAAAAATCTATCCAACCTTGTCTTAAATGTATTTACTGAGGTAGCCTCCACTGCTTCATTGGCAGAGAATTCCACAGGTTCACCACTCTCTGGGAAAAGCAGTTCCTCCTCATCTCCATCCTAAATCTACTCCCCCAAATCTTGAGGCTATGTCCCCTAATTCTAGCCTAGTCTCACCTACCAATGGAAACAACTTTTCTGCCTCTATCTTATCTATCCCTTTCATAATTTTATATGTTTCTATAAGATCTTCTCTCATTCTTCTGAATTCCAGTGAGTACAGTCCCAGGCGACTCAATCTGTCCTCACAGGCTAACCATCTCATCTCTGGAATCAACCTGGAGAACCTCCTCTGTACCACCTCCAAAGCCAGTATATCCTTCCTCAAGTCAGAAGACCAGAACTGCACGCAGTACTCCAGATGTGGCCTCAACAGTACCCTGTACAGTTGCAGCATAACCTCCCGCTCTTAAATTCAATCCCTCTCGCAATGAAGGCCAACATTCCATTCGCCTTCTTGATAGCCTGCTGCACTTGCAAACCAACCTTTTGTGTTTCATGCACAATCTCTCCCAAGTCCCTCTGCACAGCAGCATCCTGCATTTTTTTTTACCATTTAAGTAATTATCTGCTCTTTCAATTTCCCTTCCAAAGTGGATGACCTCGCACTTACCAACATTGTACTCCATCTGCAGGATCCTTGCCTACTGACTTAACCTGTCTATATCTCTATGCAGACTATCTGTATCCTCTACACAATTTGCTTTTCCACTCCATTTAGTATCATGAGCAAACTTAGATACACTACACTCGGACCCCTCTTCCAGATTGTTAATGTATATTGTGAACAGTTGTGGGCCCAGCACCGACACCTGCGGCACACTGCTCACCACTGATTGCCAACCAGAGTAACACCCATGTATCCCAACTTTCTGCTTTCTATTAGTTAACCAATCCTCTAACCATGCTAATACATCACCTCCAACTCTATGCATCTCGGCGGGAGAAAAGAGAGCAGCGCACCGCGCGTGCGCAGCCCTCCGGTGAAAAATGATATTGTATCTGTTAAATAGGGGCCGTAGACAATTCTGATTTGATGGAGAATGGAAGTGAAAGCACAGAGGAGCATCTGGAGAGATTTCTGAAACGCCCGTTCGCTGCTGTCGTTACTGCATGGTCGGGAATCTTTCGGAGAGTAGGCCTCAAAGTCCCCGGCCTTGCCTGCTTTTGGCGACCGAGAAGGAGGTCGAATTGTTCGGACAGAGATGGTGCTCAGTACTCGGTGTCGGAGAGCTGATCAGAGCTCGAAGTTTTCGGATGACTCAGAGTCGGATTGTGGTCGGCATGGCAGGGAGAGTTTTTCTTCCTTCTCCCGTCTGCGTGAGATGTGGGACATTTGAGAAACTTTGAACTTTACTGTGCTCATGGACTTCTTCATCAAGTTATGGTATTGTTACACTGTTTGTAACTATATGTTATAATTATGTGGTTTTGTCAGTTTTTTTCAGTCTTGGTTTGTCCTGTGTTTTGTGATATCACACCAGAGGAAATAATGTATCATTTCTTAATGCATGCATTACTAAATGATAATGAAAGAGGACTACGTGTCTTCGTAATCATAATCATAATAATAATCATAATCCTTAACTTATGGATAAGTTTCAGTCTTTCATCTTCACCAATACCCAACACCTGCCGATAGAAATAACTTCTGGCATTTTAACTCTTCCCTTCTTGCACCCAAATGTATTTTCCATTTGAAGCAGTGGTTCACTTGAGCTTTTTCCAAGGTACTGTACTGAATTCTGTTGTGGTCACCTCTACAATGGAGAAAACAAATGTAGATCAGCTAGCTGTAGAACCTCTTTACTCATTTTGTAATTGTGACTTCAAGCTACTAGCTGCCAGTCATTTTAATGGTCCATTCCACTTCTTCTCTAACCTCTTATTTTTACAACTGTACATAGAACCATAGAACACTACAGCACAGAAAACAGGCCATTCGGCCCTTCCAGTCTGTGCCAAAACATTATTCCGCTAGTCCCATTAACCTGTATCCAGTCCATAACCCTCGACCTCTCCCATCCATGTATCTATCCAATTTATTCTTAAAACCTAAGAGTGAGCCTGCATTTACCACGTCAGATGGCAGCTCGTTCCACACTCCCACCACTTTCTGAGTGAAGAAGTTCCCCCTAATGTTCCCCTTAAACCTTTCCCCTTTCACCCTAAAGCCATATCCTCTCGTATTTATCTCTCCTAATCTAAGTGGAAAGAGCCTATTCACATTTACTCTGTCTATACCCCTCATAATTTTGTAAACCTCTATCAAATCCCCCCTCATTCTTCTACACTCCAAGGAATAAAGTCCTAACCTGTTCAATCTTTCCCTGTAACTCAACTCCTGAAGACCCGGCAACATCCTAGTAAATCTTCTCTGCACTCTTTCAATCTTACTGATATCCTTCCTATAGTTAGGTGACCAGAACTGTACACAGTACTCCAAATTTGGCCTCACCAGTGTCTTATACAACCTCCCCATAACATCCCAACTCCTATACTCAATACTTTGATTTATGAATGCCAGGATGCCAAAAGCCTTCTTTACAACCCTGTCTACCTGTGACGCCACTTTCAGGGAATTATGTATCTGAGCTCCCAGATCTCTTTGTTCCTCCACACTCCTCAGTGCCCTACCATTTACTGTGTATGTCCTACCTTGACTTGTCCTTCCAAAATGCAACACCTCACACTTGTCTGCATTAAATTCCATCTGCCATTTTCTGGCCCATTTTTCCAGTTGGTCCAGATCCCTCTGCAAGCTTTGAAAGCCTTCCTTGCTGTCCACAATGCCTCCAATTTTAGTGTCATCAGCACGCTTGCTGATCCAATTTACCACATTATTATCTGGATCATTGATATAGACAACAAACAACAATGGTCCCAGCACAGATCCTTGAGGCACACCACTAGTCACAGGACTCCAGTCTGAGAAGCAATCATCCACTACCACTCTCTGTCTTCTCCCACACAACCAATTTCGAATCCAGTTTACAACCTCTCCATGGATACCTAGCGTCTGAACCTTCTGAACTAACCTCCCATGTGGGACCTTGTCAAAGGCCTTACTAAAGTCTATGTAGACAACATCCACAGCCTTTCCTTAGTCTACTTTCTTAGTAACCTCCTCGAAAAACTCTACAAGATTTGTTAAACACGATCTACCACGCACAAAGCCATGCTGACTATCCTTAATCAGCCCTTGGCTGTCCAAGTTCTTGTATATCCGATCTCTCATAACACCTTCCAATAATTTACCTACTACTGATGTCAGGCTCACCGGCCTGTAATTACCTAGTTTACTTATGGAGCCTTTTTTAAACAACAGAACAACATGAGCTACCCTCCAATACTCCGGCACCATACCTGGTGCTAAGGATATTTTAAATATTTCTGCCAGGGCCCCTGCAATTTCTACTCTAGTCTCTCTCAAGGTCCGAAGAAATACTATGTCAGGCCCGGGAGATTTATCTACCTTTATTCGCTGTAAGGCAGCAAGCACCTCCTCCTCTTTAATCTCTATATGTTCCATGACACTACTGCTTGTTTCCCTTCCTTCCATATACACTATGCCAGTTCCTGAGTAAATACTGATGCAAAAAAAATTGTTTAAGATCTCCCCCATCTCGTGAGGCTCCACACATAGACGACCGCTTTGATCTTCTAGAGGACCAATTTTGTCGCTTTCTATCCTTTTACTCTTAATATACTTGTAGAAACCCTTCGGGTTTACCTTCACATTATCTGCCAAAGCAACCTCATGTCTTCTTTTTGCCTTCCTGGTTTCCTTCTTTGTATTTTCTTACATTTTCTATACTCTTCAAGTACCTCATTTGTTCCTTGTTGCCTATACCTGCTATACACCTCTCTCTTAACCAGATCGCCAATATCCCTTGAAAACCAAGGTTCCCTATGCCTGTTAACTTTGCCTTTAATCCTGGCAGGAACATGCAAACTCTGCACTCTCAATATTTTGCCTTTGAATGCCTTCACATACTGAACACATCCTTGCCAGAAAACAACTTATCTCAATCCACTCTTCCTAGATCCTTTCTCATTTCCTCAAAATTGGCCCTTCTCCAATTTAGAACCTTAACTCGAGGACCAAACCTATCCTTATCCATAATTAACTTGAAACTAATGACATTATGGTCGCTCGACCCAAAATGTTCGGCTACACATACTTCTGTCACCTGACCTGTCTGGTTCACATTTTTAGTAAAGCTCTATAGTAACTTGAGGAACAGCACCTCATCTTCCTTTCCAGAATCAATATTGTTTTCAAAATGTTCAGACTTTATCTTCAAGTAGACCACTGCTTCTCTGTTCACAGTGTGTTGATAAAAGAGCATTATCTGTTTACAGAGAAGGGAGAGAATGTCTGTTTAGTGACAACGTGATCTATTTACTGCAAGAAAATAGAACAGGATCTGTGTAAAAATAATACAGAATCTGTTTACCATCTAAAAAACAGCACGATTTGTTAACTACATGCAGCAAAGGAACAGCCTAAAATAATCCCTTTCCTAGTTTTTACTTGTGCTAACACTGTTTTCGTCATTGCCCAAAACATCGCAGTCTTGGGTGCAGCCTTTGTAAACTGCTGCTGTGCGTCTCCTTGTGTAACTGAATGCTATGTCAGTTTCACTGTGCACCTTCGCATTGATCTGTTGAAAGATCACACAACTGTCAAGCACAGCCTCACAGCTATGATCTCAGGGATCCAGCCCCTCGAGGGTGCTACTCAGTAAGGAATCACCACTCCGGTGTTGGCAAAGGCAAGGGAAAGTGCTGAGGAAGTGGCATGAACAGGCTTGCATGTCAGAGAGCTGCTCTCTTTCAGAATATGCTCTGGAGGTCTCCTGAGTGACAGCCAAGCTCATGGTACTTAGCTAGGGAAGTCTCTATAAAGAGTAACTACCTGAGTGCATTCTCTAAATGCTTGCACTTTGGTAATCCTGCTAGCAAAAATCTCATTCTAATCAGAGCTTTTCTTGTGGATAGCTAGAAAAGTAGTTGAAATTCTGATTCCTCAAATATAGAGCTTGGGTAAACTCCCCATGCACCAACAAACATCAAACTAACACGTAATATAAATCAATGGAAACTGACAGTGATTCTGATCTTCCCTTTAACTGTAAGAACGTGGTTGTGAGTTCATGTTTTATATAAGGTGGATGTTTCGTAATAAGGTGGATGAATTGAAAGTGCAGATTGTTATTAATGATTATGATATAGTTGGGATCACAGAGACATGGCTCCAGGATGACCAGGGATGGGAGCTCAACGTTCAGGGATATTCAATATTCAGGAGGGATAGACATGAAGGAAGGGGAGGTGGGGTGGCGTTGCTGGTTAAAGAAGAGAGTAACGCAATAGAAAGGAAGGACATAAGCCGGGAAGATGTGGAATCGATATGGGTAGAGCTGCGTAACACTAAGGGTCAGAAGACGCTGGTGGGAGTTGTGTACAGGCCACCTAACAGTAGTAGTGAGGTCGGAGATGGTATTAAACAGGAAATTAGAAATGTGTGCAATAAAGGAACAGCAGTTATAATGGGTGACTTCAATCTACATGTAGATTGGATGAACCAAATTGGTAAAGGTGCTGAGGAAGAGGATTTCTTGGAATGTATGCGGAATGGTTTTTTGAACCAACATGTAGAGGAACCAACTAGAGAGCAGGCTATTCTGGACTGGGTTTTGAGCAATGAGGAAGGGTTAATTAGCAATCTTGTCGTGAGAGGCCCCTTGGGTAAGAGTGACCATAATATGGTGGAATTCTTCATTAAGATGGAGAGTGACATAGTTAATTCAGAAACAAAGGTTCTGAACTTAAAGAGGGGTAACTTTGAAGGTATGAGACATGAATTAGCTAAGATAGACTGGCAAATGACACTTAAATGATTGACGGTGGATATGCAATGGCAAGCATTTAAAGGTTGCATGGATGAACTACAACAATTGTTCATCCCAGTTTGGCAAAAGAATAAATCAAGGAAGGTAGTGCACCCGTGGCTGACAAGAGAAATTAGGGATAGTATCAATTCCAAAGAAGAAGCATACAAATTAGCCAGAGAAAGTGGCTCACCTGAGGACTGGGAGAAATTCAGCAGAGGAGTTCAGCAGAGGAGGACAAAGGGCTTAATTAGGAAGGGGAAAAAAGATTATGAGAGAAAACCGGCAGGGAACATAAAAACGGACTGTAAAAGCTTTTATAGATATGTAAAAAAGAAAAGACTGGTAAAGACAAATGTAGGTCCCCTGCAGACGGAAACAGGTGAATTGATTATGGGGAGCAAGGACATGGCAGACCAATTGAATAATTACTTTGGTTCTGTCTTCACTAAGGAGGACATAAATCTTCCAGAAATAGTAGGGGACAGAGGGTCCAGTGAGATGGAGGAACTGAGCGAAATACATGTTAGTAGGGAAGTGGTGTTAGGTAAATTGAAGGGATTGAAGGCAGATAAATCCCCAGGGCTAGATGGTCTGCATCCTAGAGTGCTTAAGGAAGTAGCCCAAGAAATAGTGGATGCATTAGTGATAATTTTTCAAAACTCGTTAGATTCTGGACTAGTTCCTGAGGATTGGAGGGTGGCTAATGTAACTTCACTTTTTAAAAAAGGAGGGAGAGAGAAACCGGGGAATTATAGACCGGTTAGCCTAACGTCGGTGTTGGGGAAACTGCTGGAGTCAGTTATCAAGGATGTGATAACAGCACATTTGGAAAGTGGTGAAATGATCGGACAAAGTCAGCAGGGATTTGTGAAAGGAAAATCATGTCTGACGAATCTCATAGAATTTTTTGAGGATGTAACCAGTAGAGTGGATAGGGGAGAACCAGTGGATGTGGTATATTTGGATTTTCAAAAGGCTTTTGACAAGGTCCCACACAGGAGATTAGTGTGCAAACTTAAAGCACAGGCTATTGGGGGTAAGGTATTGGTGTGGGTGGAGAATTGGTTAGCAGACAGGAAGCAAAGAGTGGGAATAAATGGGACCTTTTCAGAATGGCAGGCAGTGACTAGTGGGGTACCACAAGGCTCAGTGCTGGGATCCCAGTTGTTTACAATATATAATAATGACTTGGATGAGGGAATTAAATGCAGCATCTCCAAGTTTGCGGATGACACGAAGCTGGGTGGCAGTGTTAGCTGCGAGGAGGATGCTAAGAGGATGCAGAGTGACTTGGATTGGTTGGGTGAGTGGGCAAATTCATGGCAGATGCAATCTAATGTGGATAAATGTGAAGTTATCCACTTTGGTGGCAAAAATAGGAAAACAGATTATTATCTGAATGGTGGCCGATTAGGAAAAGGGGAGGTGCAACGAGACCTGGGTGTCATTATACACCAGTCATTGAAAGTGGGCATGCAGGTACAGCAGGCGGTGAAAAAGGTGAATGGTATGCTGGCATTTATAGCGAGAGGATTCGAGTACAGGAGCAGGGAGGTACTACTGCAGTTGTACAAGGCCTTGGTGAGACCACACCTGGAGTATTGTGTGCAGTTTTGGTCCCCTAATCTGAGGAAAGACATCCTTGGCATAGAGAGAGTACAAAGAAGGTTCACCAGATTGATTCCTGGGATGGCAGGACTTTCATATGAAGAAAGACTGGATGAACTGGGCTTGTACTCGTTGGAATTTAGAAGATTGAGGGGGGATCTGATTGAAACGTGTAAGATCCTAAAGGGATTGGACAGGCTAAATGCAGGAAGATTGTTCCCGATGTTGGGGATGTCCAGAACGAGGGGCCACAGTTTGAGGATAGAGGGGAAGCCTTTTAGGACCGAGATTAGGAAAAACTTCTTCACACAGAGAGTGGTGAATCTGTGGAATTCTCTGCCACAGGAAACAGTTGAGGCCAGTTCATTGGCTATATTTAAGAGGAAGTTAGATATGGCCCTTGTGGCTACGGGGGGTCAGGGGGTATGGAGGGAAGGCTGGGGCGGGGTTCTGAGTTGGATGATCAGCCATGATCATAATAAATGGCGGTGCAGGCTCGAAGGGCCGAATGGCCTACTCCTGCACCTATTTTCTATGTTTCTATATTTCAAGGCATCTACAGGGAAACGCTGCTACTTGGTGAATGTATTCTGCAATGATGGATGAAGGGTGGCATGTCTGAGGGATGTTGAGTATGTATTGCTAGAGGTTCACAGGGACCTGGACAGTGATGCCTTTGAGGTCAATTTTTAAAAATCTGATCAGGGGTCAGTGATGGAAAAGAGGCAGGTAAAAGGTTCAGAGGGTAGTTCTGCAGGAACCTCAGCCCTTACCCTTGTCTAATAGGTGCAAGATTCTTATTCAATGCTTGGATGGGGGTGAGGACTATAGGGAAGATGAGCTAACAAAGGTGTTCAAGTTGGGGGAGAAAACAGAAATGCAGTTGTCATAATGCATAGGGAACAGACCCAAGAGATTCTGCTGATGCCGGAAATCTTGAACAACACACACAAAATGCTGGAGGAACTCAACAAATCAGGCAGCATCTATGGAAATGAATAAACAGTTCAGGCTGAGTCTCTTCATCAGGACTGGAAAGGAAGGAGGTAGAAGCCAGAATAAGAAGGAGGGGGAAGGGAAAGAGTACAAGCTGGCAGTAGATAGATAAAACTAGGTGAGGGGGAATGGGGACAAAGTGAGGAGCTGGAAGGTGATAGGTGGAAGAGGTAAAGGGCTAAAGAAGAAGAAATCTAATAGCAGAGGAGAGTGGCCCATTTCAATTTGACTTCTCATTCTCATTCCAAAATGTTGGTTCATGACCTCCTCTTCTGCCATGATGAGGCCAGACTGGAGGAGCAATACTTCATATTTTGTCTGAGTGGCCCCCAGCTTGATGGCATGAACATTGATTTCTCCAAATTCTGTTAATTTCTTCCTCCTCCCTCCCTCCTTCTCTCATATTCCATTCCCCACCTAGTTACCCTCTCACCCCCTCTTCTCCTCACCTGCCTATCACCTCCCTATCATTCTCCACCTCCTTCCCTTTCTTCTGCAGTCCACCGTACTCTTCCACTATCACCTCCCAGCTTCTTACTTTATTCCCCCCCCCTCCCCTGGTCTCATCTATCACCTGCCAGCTTGTACTCCTTCCTCTGCCACTCCCTTATTCAGACTTCCACCCCTTCCTTTCCAATCCTGATGCAGGGTCTCAGCCTGAAATGTTGATTGTTTATACCTCTCTATAGATGCTGCCTGACCTGCTAAATGCCTCCAGCATTTTCTGCATGTTTCAGGGGAACAGATTCTGTGCTCTGCAGCGAAGACAGAGGGTGCTGAAGGCTGTGTTTCCCACCCAATACTAGGATTAAGGACATCTCTTGCAAGCCGGAAAAGAACTTGGAGTGGGAGGCAGAGGATCCAGTTGCCATGGTTTGTTAAACACTAACGGCATAGTTAGGAGCAGGAAGGAGGGTTGGCTGTGGGATTGAGAGTCAACAGGCAAACTTGAACAGAAGGACCACGAGGGTATAATCTCCCTGAACCATATGTAAACTGGCAGAGGGTAAACTGGATTTGGAGAGGTCAATGATGGCTTGAAGGTTGGTGTGGGGAATAGTTGTTTGCAGACCTTGGGGCATTGGTACTGATTTTGGAGAGGAGGGAGTTGTTCCAATCAGACAGACTGCATCTGAATGAGCATCTTTGCATATCACATAAATAAGCTTATGAAAAGGTCTTCAGAATTGTTAGTGAGACTGGGTTGCGGGAGTGTTTAATGATGGGAAGTTTAATTAATTTGTAGGAGCCATGTATGTCTTTTCTGTTTGTATTGTATTTTCTGTTGTGTGTTTATTATTGGTAATTTGTCACATGGGTTGAGACATGGTAGAAGCAAATGAGTATAGTTATGTATTCATGCTTTGTCTTTCATTCAGGTTTTAGTCTATTTAGACTAGGAAGTAAGTTGGGAAATGATATTTTTTTTGTTGACCATTTAAGAACACTTGGCTTAATACGTTTAAATTTGCTAATGCCTAAGTACATTTGAAAATGCTTAGACTGTTTTTTTCCATTATATTGCTAGTTTTAGTTTCATTAGTTTTTTTAAAAATCGCTTTAGCCGGCCAATGGTGTAGTGGCATCAGCAGTGGGCTTCAAGGCAAATAGTCCCGGTTCGAATCCGTGCTGGGTTGAGCGTTAATCGAGAATGTCGAGTGCCGGATCCGCAACAAGGCACGGAGAAGAACAACATAACATTTATCGCAACAAGATTGTTCACCTTGGCTGGTTTCTTAGTAAAGGATTGAATGTACTTTCTTCTAATAATGTACTTTGTTATTAGAGCAGGTCACACAGCATCAACCCCTTGTGCCCAATCTCTGAGTTATTGGAGTGTGTCATACAGCATCAACCCCTCGTGTCTAGTATCTGAGTTAGTGGAGTGTGTCATGCAGTGTCAACCCCTCGTGACTAGTCCCTGAGCAGTTATGGTTTGTTTTTAAAGTAATTACATAATTATTAAAATGAGAGCACCGGCAGAAATTAGAGAAAGGGAGATTGGAAATCAAACCATGACATGGAGGAAAATAAAATATAATTGAAGCTGTCTGGCAAAAAGTGAATCCAACTTAAAAAATAGTTTACAAAAAATGCTAATGCTCTTTTCTGAATTCACGTACAGTAGTATTCATTAAAAGACAGATGAATTTATGGCACAAATAGAAACAAATGGGAGAAGAGGCAAGCTGTAGAGTTGGGAATTCATTGTAGGGGAACAGTAGGAGGTTCTGTGAATGAGAAAGGTTTCTGGATGGCATGTTGCCTCCCAGGTGCCAGGATCAGGTACATCTCAGATCAAGTCCATTGCACTCTTAAGTGGAAGGATGAACAGCTAGAGATCGTGGTCTACGTCAGTACCAATGGCATGGGTTCTGCAAAGTGAGTTCAGGGAGTTAGGTGTTAGGTTAAAGGACAGGAACTCCAGGGTTGTCTTCTCAGGACTGCTACCCATGCCATATGCTGGTGAGGCCAAAAATAGGAAGATAATACAGTTAAACACGTGGCTAAGGAAATGATACAGGAGGGAGGACTTCAAGTATTTGGATCAATGAGCTCTCTTCCAGGAAAGGTGGGATCTGTACAGACATAATGGTTTGCACATGAACTGGAGGCAGATTAATAACCTTGAAGAAAGTTTTGCTGATGCTTTTCTGGGGGTTTTGAACTAGGGTTGCAGGTGGATGTGAATCAGAGTGCCAGAGGATTGGAGGATAGTTAATGTTCTGTTGTATAGGAAAGGCTCTAGAGTAAGCCAGGAATTTACAGGCCAGTGAGCTTGACATCAATAATGGATAAATTATTGGAAGGTATTCTAAGGCACTAGATATATAATGCCTATAAAAAGTATTCACCCGCACTCCCCCCCCCGGAAGTTTTCATGTTTTATTGTTTTACAACATTGCATCACAGTGGATTTAATTTGGCTTTTTTGACATTGAGCAACAGAAAAGACTCTTTCATGTCAAATAAAAATAAATTTCTACAAATTGGTCTAAATTTATTACAATTATTAAACCCAATAATTGCTTACCCCCTTCAAGCCAGTATTTAGTTGATGCATCTTTTCAGCAATTACAGCCTTGAGTCTGTGTGGGTAGGTCTTTGCACATTTGGACACTGCAATTCTTTTCCCCCATTCTTCTTTACAAAACTGCTCAAGCTCTGTCAGATTGCATGGGGATCATGAGTGAACAGCTCTTTTCCTGTCCAGCCATAAATTCGCAGTTGGATTGAGGTCTGGACTCTAACTTGGCCACTCCAGGATATTAACTTTGTCGTTTTTAAGCCATTCCTGTGTAGGTTTGGCTTTATGCTTAAGGCTGATTTATACTTCTGCATCGAATGGACGCCGTAACCTATAAGTGGCCTACGTGTGTTGTGAGCATTTATACTTGTGCATTGGTGTGTCTGCATCGCTCTGCAATTTGGGCACGTCACGCATGCGCACACACCTGCCCGCACAAGGATTCATGGTCATGGTAGTCTTTCTCGGGGTAAACAAGTTTAAAGCGAGCATCTTTTTTCATAAAAGCGAAATGTGCCCTCCATAATTTTGGAGGTCTGTAAAGGTTTATGGAAAGGATTGCAGCCAGAGTTCCTTCCCTGCCCTTCAGTCGCCCAATGGGAAGCTATTGCAGCGTAGGAGGAAATGCGATGCTACCAAGTGGACCAATCACAGTTGTTGCGGTCTGCGTTGCTGCGACGCGTAGTTACATTTTGGGAGAGGTGTGCATCAGACTACGGCATAGGGATCCGCATAGGCTCTGCGTAGGGTTTGCGGCCTTTATAAATCAGCCTTTAAGGTCATTGTCTTACTGAAAAAGAAATCTTCTCCCAAGTTGCAGTTCTCTTGCAGAGTCTGCATCAGGTTTTCCTCCAGGAATTCCCTGTATTTTGCTGCATTCAATTTACCCTCTAACCTTCACAAGCCTTCCAGGACCTGCTGCAGTGAAGCATCCCCACAGCATAATGCAGCCACCACCATACTTCACGGTAGGAGTGGTGTGTGGTGTTTGGCTTACGTCAAACATAGCATTTAGTCTGATGGCAAAAAAAGCTCACTTTTATTTTCATCGGACCTTAGAAACTTCTTTCAGCTGACTTCAGAGTCTCCCAAATGCCTTCTGGCAAACTCTAGCTGAGATTTCATGTGAGCTCTTTTCAACAGTGGTTTTCTCTTTGTCAGTCTCCCATAAAGCTGCGACCAGTAAGCACCCAGGCAACAGTTGTTGTATGCGCAGTCTCTCCCATCTCAGCCACTGAAGCTTGCAACTCCTCCAAAGTTGTCACAGGTCTCTTGGTGGCCTCCCTCACTAGTCCCCTTCTTGCACGGTCACTCAGTTTTTGAGGACAACCGCTCCAGACAGATTTACAGCTGTGCTATTCTTTCCATTTTTTGATGATTGACTTAACTGTACTCCAAGGGATATTGAGTGACTTGGAAATTGTCTGGTATGTATCTTCTGACTTGGGCTTTTCAATCACTTTTTCGCAGAGTTGCTTGGAGTGTTCTTATGGTGTACTTTTTGCCAGGATACTGACTCGCCAGCAGTCAGACCTCCTTCTTCTTCTTCATCTCCTTCTGACTTTTAATGGTGGTTGGCAGTCCAACTTAAAGGTGCATTACTGCCAGCAACTGGAGTGGAGTGTGGTTCGAGAGTTGGGAAATAAAACCCCTACTAGTTCTTTATCAACTGAAAGCTAAATTGTCCCAAAAAGCCCTATAGATTGTAAATAATGAAAGACAATATTGTGAATTAAATTAAAATCACTTTCATAACTTAGTAAAGTTTTTAAATGAAAAACAGTCAACTGCCAAAGCTAGTAGTGCAGCCTGCATTTGCTTTCTTTCAACCTTATATACTTCACATTGTAAAAGAATGTATTCAACTGTTTCGTACTGATGACAACACCTACACACCCCAGGGTGATGTTTTCCAACAAGGTGCAAGGATGTCCAAGTCAAGTCAATATAATTCCTTCCCTTCTTGTCTTACCCCCTTCTCCCATCAATCCAGCAGTTTTATGTATTCTGTAAAGGGGTCTCCTCTTATGCCTATTATCTCACAGGTCTTGCCATAATCCCCTAATTCTCAGCTCCACCAACCCCTTAGCTTCTGATTTGCTAAGTGGAAGGTCTGTATCCACAGATAAACAGCTTTTTTGGCCAAACGATCAACCCGCTCATTCCCCTCAACACCTCTATGTACAGGAACCCATTAGAAGAAGACATGTAGACTTTGAATGTGAAATAAAATTTGAAGAGCTTCCAGCAGTAAATCTGACCTACTGCTAGAATGACCCGTTTTAAGATTAGTCAAAACCAAAAAGAGTCTGAACAAATTATAACTTTGCAAGGGCAGCTTTCCCCCACCCACTGTAAGCCCAAAATGATGGCAACCAGTTCTACAGTATACATTGGTAAATAGTTAGCAAGACATTTCTTTATTGTTACTCATAATTCAGGCATAAAAAGAGCCACACCGACATTCATGTTAAATTATCTTTTGATCCATCAGTAAAAATGGTTGACATATCACAATAATTTTCCTTAACATACTGATGAACCAACAGACTCTCAGGCATATTCTCGCAGGCAGTGAAGAAAGCTAATGGCATGTTGGCCTTCATAACAAGGGGAGTTGAGTATAGGAGCAAAGAGGTCCTTCTGCAGTTGTACAGGGCCCTGGTGAGACCACACTTGGAGTATTGTGTACAGTTTTGGTCTCCAAATTTGAGAAAGGATATTCTTTCTATTGAGGGAGTGCAGCAGAGGTTCACAAGGTTAATTCCCAGGATGGCGGGACTGTCATATGTTGAAAGATTGGAGCAACTGGGCTTGTATACACTGGAATTTAGAAGGATAAGAGGGGATCTGATTGAGACATATAAGATTATTAAGAGATTGGACAGGCTAGAGGCAGGAAACATGTTTCTGATGTTGGAGGAGTCCAGAACCAGAGGCCACAATTTGAGAATAAGAGGTAGGCCATTTAGAACAGAGTTGAGGAAAAACTTTTTCACCCATAGAGTTGTGGATCTGTGGAATGCTCTGCCTCAAAAGGCAGTGGAGGCCAATTCTCTGGGTGCTTTCAAGAAAGAGATAGAGCTCTTAATGATAGCGGAGTCAAAGGATATGGGGAGAAGGCAGGAACGGGGTACTGATTGTGGATGATCAGCCATGATCACAGTGAATGGCAGTGCTGGCTCGAAGGGCCGAATGGCCTACTCCGGCATCTATTGTCTATTATATTAGGATTCTTGGATTTCATTGAATTATGCAACCTAAAATCAACCAAAGCCATTGGAAAAAACAATAGTGGGGTTACTGAAAGAGCTACAGTGGGACAAATTACATAAACCAGCAAATCCATATTCCTAGTGTGATGAGAACCCAGCCACTTAAAACTAAAAGCACTCTTGTGATATTCCCAACGGTTTTCTAACATATTTTTAACAGGGTGATCATTCCTCTGTCCTCTCAAGTTAACCCAGTATGTTAACAACGTCATCCTCTGCAACTATAAGGGTAATTGTCCCATTTCAACCAGTAAATCTGAAGCAGGAGATGACGTTTCTGCATCACAGCACAGTCTTAGAACCTGAGTTTGTATCACACCCAAACATTTTAAATTTGAGGATGAAGCTGATGTATAAGCTACACACCGATCTAATTACATAAATATATATAGTCAGAGATTTTCGTGTAGCAGCCCTAGAGTACCCACAGAGACAGCCAAGAATACTTAATGCCCCTTTACATTTGTCAGTTATCTCACTGATTCCATGTCAGCTTATTATCCAGTCACATGCCAAGAAATCTTACCACTGATACTTCAAGAGTTTGACTTGTGACGGGATCTTGAATAACCCCTATGAACTGTGCTCGTTTACTCCTATTAACTGTGCTTTTGAAAAGAGAGAGAAAGAGTTATTTAACATCGATATCTTGTTTTGAAGAGCAAGAGAGAGACGAAGACTAACTGTTGGACTGTCACCTTAAGGCACGAGGAAGAACTGGCTAACTTTTGGATTTCTGCTGAGTTGGAGAGAGAGATGGCACTGAGCAGCTCGTAAGTTGCTATGGTGACCGAAAGCGATATTATTTGATGGACACTCAATGTTATGATTTTTCGGCAACGTGTTGATACTTCTCAAGGACTTTTGCCAGCTTGCATTTCTTACACAGAGAGAGGAAGGAGGAGTTATGTGAGGGACAGTTGGTGCTCAGCACGGGAAGATAAAATAGGAGGTCAGGTGATACAGACCTCAGACACATGTTTTGGACATGAATGAGCATTATTGTGCCCGCAGAAAAAATGGGTTTGGGAGGATCAATCAAGTGGATCGATCAGTCGCTCTTGCAGTGAAAAGGAAAGGGGTTGACTGGTGGGGAGTTGTCCATGTATCCACCCTCGCCTGAGTGATAGCTCCACCACAGAAAACCGGTCCCCTTTGTTAAGGTCACAGTCGGTAACTTTTAAAGGATTTTGAAGGACAACCAGAAGATCAACGGCGTCAGCTCACCTGAAGACTCAAATTTCTCCCTCTCTCTCTCCCCATCACTACTCAACTCAATATCACGAACTGAACTGAACTTCACTCATCATCATAAGACTGTATCTTTTTACCCCTAGACTTAAAGAAGCTTGGTTTTTTCATACATATATTTCCACACTTACTGATATACTTACTAATATATATAATCATTGCTAACTTGTTTGATTTACCTACATTTATGTTACTGTATTGCATAGTTACTAATAAATATTATTAGTTAATAGCAATACTGGACTCCAAAGTGTTTTCCATCTCTGCTGGTTCTTTATTCCCATCACAGGGTACATGACAGACTATATGATTTCAAATTAAGTGCCGGTCTATTGATCCTCTTGGTAAAAAATAAAACGTGTTTTAGCTACTGAAAGCTTAAAACTGCATCTATTTGTTCACTGTTCAACCTTATTAATTGCTAATTCCATCTTATATACAGTTAAATTGAAATTTTTTCCTCATCCATAAAGCTCCATTATTTGCAAAAAGTGATTCACCCACCCCAGTACCTATCTCAGAGAAAATATCATTAATCATAATATTAAACAATAAAGGGCTGCAAATACTGCCATTCTCTGTGTGTGTTATATTTATAATTAATTTAGATTACTTTTTAGAGACATGTTTTCACTTTGACATGAAAGAGTCTTTTTCTGTCGATCAGTGTCAAAAAAAGCCGAATGAAATCCATTGTGATTCAGTGTTGTAAAACAATGAAATATGAAAACTTCCAGGGGGGGGGGGGCGGAGGGTGATGAATACTTTTTATATGCACTAAGTATTTGGATAGGTGGGACCTGATTGTGGATAGTCCGCATGGCTTTGTGCACGGTAGGTCACGTCTAACCAATCTTATAGAGCTTTTTGAGGAGGGTGCCAGGAAAGTTGATGAACGCAAGGCAGTGGATGTTGTCGATATGGATTTTAATAAGGCCTTTTCATGATCCTGTACTGGAGGTTGGTCAAGAAGGTTTAGGCACTTGGCATTCAGGATGAGGTAGTAAATTGGATTAGAAGGTGGCTTCACAGGAGAAGCCAGTGAGTGATAGTGAGAGAATAGTAGACTGTTAACTCTCAGACTGGAGGCTTATGACTTGTGATGTGCCACAGGAATCGGTGCCAAGTCTGTTGTTGTTTGTTGCCCATATCAACAATCTGGATAATAATGTGGTTAGCTAGACCAGCAGATTTGTGGACGACACCAAGATAGTGGATATTGAGGAAGGCTATCAAAGCTTGCAGTGGGATCTGGACCAGCTGGAAAAATTGGCTGAAAAACACCAGACATAATTTAATATGGATAAGTGTGAAATGTTGCACTTTGGGAAGGCAAACTAGGGTAGGACTTCTGTGGTGAACGTTTGGGCACTGAAGGGTGTGGTAGAAAAGAGGGATCTGGGAATACTTATCCATAATCCCTTGAAAGCAGTGTCACTGGTGTACAGAGGGTCGTAAAGAGGGCTTTTGGCAGATTGGCCTACATAAATCAAATTATTCAGTACAAGAGCTGGGATGTTATATTGACGTCATATAAGACGTTGGTGAGGCCTAATTTGGAGTATTGTGTGCAATTCTGGTCATCTACCTCGAGGAAAGATATCAATAAGATCAAATGATTATAGAGAAAATTTCAAGTATATTGCTAGGACTTGAGGAGCTGAAATTTATGGAAAGGTTGAATAGGGTAGAACTTGGCACGTAGGAGAATGAGGAGAGGTTTGACAGAGGTATCCAAATTTTGATGGGTATAGATAGGGTAGATATAAGCAGGCTTTTCCCACTGAGGTTGGGTGAGACTAGAGGTCATAGGTTAAAAATGAAAGGTGAAATATTTAAGTGGACTGTGAGGGGGAATATCTTCACTCAGAGGGTGGTGAGGGTATGAAGGAGGAATTGGTGAATGAAGTTTTGATTTCAAAATTAGATTATGAGAACACTCAGTGCTCTTTTATTGTCATTTAGAAATGCATACATGCATTAAGAAATGATACAATGTTTCTCCGGAGTGATATCACAGAAAACAAGACATACCCGGATAGTGGAGAGCACCCCTGTGGCTGTCCCCCTCAGCAACAAATATTTTGTTCTGGATGCTGTTGAGGGGGATGACCTGACGGGGGACGCCCACGGTGACCGGGTCTCTGGCACTGAGCCTGGCGCTGTTGTGCAGGAGAGAAGGAGGGCGAAGAGAAATGCGGTAGTCGTGGGGGATTCCATAGTCAGGGGAACAGACAGGAGATTCTGTGAGCCTGACGGAGATACCCGCATGGTGTGTTGCCTCCCAGGTGCCAGGGTACGGGATGTCTCGGATTGGGTCCTGAATATTCTAAAGGGGGAGGGTGAGCAGCCAGTTGTCTTGGTACATGTTGGTACCAATGACATAGATAGGACAAAGGAGGAGGTCCTGAAGAGAGATTTCCAGGAGTTAGGAAGGAAGCTGAGAAGCAGGACCTCCAGGGTAGTAATCTCGGGATTGCTACCTGTGCCACGTGCTAGTGAGGGCAAGAGTAGTCGGATCAGGCAGATGAATGCCTGGCTGAGAGACTGGTGTAGGGGGCAGGGCTTCAGATTTTTGGATAATTGGGATCTCTTCTGGGGGAAGTATGACCTGTTCAAAAAGGACAGGTTACACCTGAACCCGAAGGGGACCAATATCCTGGCGGGAAAGATTAATAGAGCTGTTAGGGAGGGTTTAAACTAATTTGGCAGGGGGATGGGAACCGGAATGATAGAGCGGAGGAAGGGGAAAACAGAAATAAATCTAAGATAGTGAGCAGTAAAGATGTCAGGAAAGACAGGCAGGTGATGGGGCAAATGTGTAGCCATTGGGATGAGTTGCAGTGCAATAAAGTTGCAGTGAAATCAAAGCAAAAAGTATCAAATACTGGTCTTAAGGTGTTGTACTTAAATGCACGCAGCATAAGAAATAAGGTGGATGATCTTGTTGTACAGCTACAGATTGGCAGGTATGATATTGTGGCCATCACTGAGACCTGGCTAAAGGATGCATGTCTCTGGGAGCTGAACGTCCAAGGATACACGGTGTATCGGAGGGATAGGAAGGTAGGCAGAGGGGGAGGCGTGGCTTTATTGGTAAGAAATGATATTAAATCATTAGCAGGAGGTGATATAGGATCGGAAGGTGCAGAATCTTTATGGGTTGAGTTAAGAAATAGCAGGGGTAAAAGGACCCTGATGGCAGTTATTTATAGGCCTCCAAACAGCTGCAGGGATATGGACTACAAATTACAACTGGAAATAGAAAAGGCTTGTCAGAAGGGCAGTGTTATGATAATTGTGGGGGATTTTAACATGCGAGTAGATTGGAAAAATCAGGTTGGCACTGGATCTCAAGAGAGAATTTGTAGAATGTCTGCGAGATGGCTTTTTAGAACAGCTTGTTGTTGAGCCCACTAGGGGATCGGCTGTACTGGATTGGGTATTGTGTAATGAACCGGGGGTGATTGGAGAGATTGAGGTGAAGGAACCCTTAGGAGGCAGTGATCATAACATGATTGAGTTCACTGTGAAATTAGAAAAAGAGAAGCCGAAATCTGATGTGTCGGTGTTTCAGTGGAGTAAAGGAAACTACAGTGGCATGAGAGAGGAACTGGCCAAAGTTGACTGGAAAGAGACACTGGCGGGAAAGACGGCAGAGCAGCAGTGGCTGGAGTTTATGCGAGAAATGAGGAATGTGCAAGACAGGTATATTCCAAAAAAGAAGAAATTTTCGAGTGGAAAAAGGATGCAACCGTGGTTGACAAGAGAAGTCAAAGCCAAAGTTAAAGCTAAGGAGAGGGCATACAAGGAAGCAAAAATTAGTGGGAAGACAGAGGATTGAGAAGTCTTTAAAACCTTACAAAAGGAAACCAAGAAGGTCATCGAGAGAAAAGATTAACTATGAAAGGAAACTAGCAAATAATATCAAAGAGGATACTAAAAGCTTTTTCAAGTATATAAAGAGTAAAAGACAGGTGAGAGTAGATATAGGACTGATAGAAAATGATACTGGAGAAATTGTAATGGGAGATGAGGAAATGGCAGAGGAACTGAACAAGTATTTTGTATCAGTCTTCACTGAGGAAAACAGCAGGATACCGGACACTCAAGGGTGGCAGGGAAGAGAAGTGTGCGCAGTCACAATTACGACAGAGAAAGTACTCAGGAAGCTGAATAGGCTAAAGGTCGATAAATCTCCTGGACCAGATGGAATGCACCCTTGTGTTCTGAAGGAAGTAGCTGTGGAGATTGCAGAGGCATTAGCGATGATCTTTCAAAAGTCGATAGATTCTGGCATGGTTCCGGAAGACTGGAAGATTGCAAATGTCACTCGGCTATTTAAGAAGGGGGCAAGGAAGCAAAAAGGAAATTATAGACCTGTTAGCTTGACGTCGGTGGTTGGGAAGTTGTTGGAGTCGATTGTCAAGGATGGGGTTACAGAGTACCTGGAGGCATATGACAAGATAGGCAGAACTCAGCATGGATTCCTTAAAGGAAAATCCTGCCTGACAAACCTATTACAATTTTTTGAGGAAATTACCAGTAGGCTAGACAAGGGAGATGCAGTGGATGTTGTATATTTGGATTTTCAGAAGGCCTTTGACAAGGTGCCACACATGAGGCTGCTTAACTAGATAAGAGCCCATGGAATTACAGGAAAGTTACATACGTGGATAGAGCGTTGGCTGATTGGCAGGAAACAGAGAGTGGGAATAAAGGGATCCTACTCTGGTTGGCTGCCGGTTACCAGTGGTGTTCCACAGGGATCAGTGTTGGGGCCGCTTCTTTTTACATTGTGCATCAACGATTTGGATTATGGAATAGATGGCTTTGTGGCTAAGTTTGCTGACGATACGAAGATAGGTGGAGGGGCCGGTAGTGCTGAGGAAACGGAGAGTCTGCAGAGAGACTTGGATAGATTGGAAGAATGGACAGAGAAGTGGCAAATGAAGTACAATGTTGGAAAGTGTATGGTTATGCACTTTGGCAGAAAAAATAAACGGGCAGACTATTATATAAATGGGGAAAGAATTCAAAGTTCTGAGATGCAACGGGACTTGGGAGTCCTCGTACAGGATTCCCTTAAAGTTAACCTCCAGGTTGAGTCGGTAGTGAAGAAGGCGAATGCAATGTTGGCATTCATTTCTAGAGGAATAGAGTATAGGAGCAGGGATGTGATGTTGAGGCTCTATAAGGCGCTGGTGAGACCTCACTTGGAGTACTCTGGGAAGTTTTGGTCTCCTTATTTAAGAAAGGATGTGCTGACGTTGGAGAGGGTACAGAGAAGATTCACTACAATGATTCCGGGAATGAGAGGGTTAACATATGAGGAACGTTTGTCCACTCTTGGACTGTATTCCTTGGAGTTTAGAAGAATGAGGGGGGACCTCATAGAAACATTTCGAATGTTAAAAGGCATGGACAGAGTGGATGTGGCAAAGTTGTTTCCCATGATGGGGGAGTCTAGTACGAGAGGGCATGACTTCAGGATTGAAGGGCGCCCATTCAGAACAGAAATGCGAAAAAAATTTTTAGTCAGAGGGTGGTGAATCTATGGAATTTGTTGCCACGGGCAGCAGTGGAGGCCAAGTCATTGCGTGTATTTAAGGCAGAGATTGATAGGTATCTGAGTAGCCAGGGCATCAAAGATTATGGTGAGAAGGCGGGGCAGTGGGACTAAATAGGATAAAATGGATCAGCTCATGATAAAATGGCGGAGCAGACTCGATGGGCCGAATGGCCTACTTCTGCTCCTTTGTCTTATGGTCTTATACCAAAGACCAACACTGACAGAATCACATAATTATAACATATAGTTACAGCAGTGCAAAGCTATACTATGATTTGATAAAGAACGGACCACAGGCACAGTAAACAAAAAGTCTGAAAGTCCCGAGTCCCCGATAGCAGGCGGCAAAAGGGAGAAACTCCCTGCCATAAACCTCCAGGCACCGTCAACTTGCCGATACCTTGGCAGAGGAATTTGGATATGTACATGAATGGGATGGTTTTGGAGTTGCAGGTCGACTGGACTTGGCTGATTAACAGTTCAGCACAGCCTGGATGGGCTGTTTCTATGCTTTAGTACTCCATAATTTTGTGATTCTATAACTGAATAGCTTCTATAGAGATGTCCAGTCCTGGTCACCCTGAATATTCCAGGACATTAAAGTTTCAGAAAAATATGCAGGAAGAGAGATAGTTTTATGCATTGAAAAAGGTGTCCACCAGTGCCAATTGCAGATGTAGAGGATAGTGACGTAGGACGGGTTTCACTTTCATTTATTTGTCACATAAACATTGACACATACAGTGAAATGCTTTGTTTATGTTAACAACACAACCTAAGGATGTGCTGGGGGCAGCCCGCAGGGGTCTCCACACATTTCGTGGCAACATAGCACACTCATAATGTTCAGCAGTACAACACAAACAACAACAGCAACAAAACGACAGCAAAATAAGCCCGTTTCCTCCCTCCATCCCACCATCAACCCTGTCACACACACTCTGGGACAGGTTGTCTCTGGGTGTCCAACCTCCAGTGGACTCACAGGCACCAGGCCTCTGAATTCTCCTAGACTCGCAGACCTAGATCTTCGGTCATCGGGCCTCAACTTCCAAACTCACTGACCCCAAGACTTGCCGATGACAGAACTATGAGCTGTAGGATTAGAACTCCAGACTTGTTGACCTTTTGCCTCCTGCCCACATGGACCTCCGTTCCTAGACTTGCCAACCTGGGATGACTTGCTCCCTGAGTCCACAGCCCTCACCCTTAGCGGTCTTCTTCCACAGTATTTGCCGGGCCAAATCTGTCCACAGATGTCTTTTGCTGCACTTCCACGTCACTGGCCTTTGAACACAGAATGGAGGCCCAGACTCCAGCCTGATCTCTAACTCCATCACGTCTCTGTCTCTTACCCTAATCTTGTTTTTAACTCCCCTCTCTGTCCCCAAAAACACCCCTATAAACCTTTAAAACAACTGAGCCACAACCTCGATGGAGACCACAGCTCGGCACCATCTTGACCGGAAGAATAACGTGGAGAAATAATGGGAATAATTGGATGACAGATAGGAGTGGTTTATGGTGAGAGAGATGATATCTCCCAATAGGACATAGTTCTACTGCCCATTATGCTGTTGGCATTTAGGGCAGCAATGGAGATTCTCTATTTCTGGCAATGTTCAGGTCTTCCTTCATTGTCACAGTAGCTCGTTTTTCACTACTGTCAGTCATGCAAGTTCCAGAGGGAGATTCAGGAATACCATCGCACTCATATGTAGAAGGATTCTTCACTGATGTTTCCATAACTTTTTTGTTTTACCAGTCAGAGTTGTTAGCTCTAAAATGAACCCCTGAACCTAATGAACTGGTGGACCACTCTTAGTCAGGCACGGGTGACCTCACCAGGAGCCAAAACATGAAGCCCTGACTCCAGCCAACATAGCTCTCCAGGTCGTTGAGGCATACAAGCCTCCAAACCCTATAGCATGGCTGTGGCCCTCTTCGAGGAATGTGAGGTGAGGTGAGGACTTCCATCAGTCAGAGCTGACCATGGATATTGTGTCCTAGCTGTCTAGATACACAAGCCTGGCCAGTATGATATGGAGAGCAAGCTGTTGCCCATGTAGCAAGCTCCCCGCTCCATGCATCCGATGAACCTCAAGGAACGACAGAGACCAATACAGCTTAGACTAGCATTGTCACAGGATTTGCTGGTCAGAATTGAACTCAGTGTAGGATTGCCTTAGGGATTCCAGCTCTGGAGTTTTCCCTCGAGTTTTATTCCCAATGCCTTCTCCATGAGTGGGCATAGCTGGAAGGCAGCGGAGGTTTGAGATCAGAGTTTTACTTTTCCTAGATGAGCTGCCAACCACCACAGACAAATGCAAAGTGACTGGTTTTAAGGCAACAGTAACCGCCTTTGCCCCTTCTGCTGTCAGTAGAAACAGTTCTGCTGGAGTTAGTATCTAAGCCACACATGAAGGTCAGGAGCTGGACTTGGTTTTCAGAGGCTATTTGAGGCATTGGGAATATTTAATAGGCAATGGGAACTTGTCCTCATTACCACCTCCGACTATAACAACCTTAAGGAATAGGACACAGTATAAGACCATAAGACCATACGACAAAGGAGCAGAAGTAGGCCATTCGGCCCATCAAGTCTGCTCCGCCATTTTATCATGAGCTGATCCATTTTATCCTATTTAGTCCCACTCCCCCACCTTCTCACCATAACCTTTGATGTCCTGGCTACTCAGATACCTATCAATCTCTGCCTTAAATACACCCAATGACTAGGCCTCCACTGCTGCCCGTGGCAACAAATTCCATAGATTCAACTCGCTCTGACTAAAAAAATTACTTCGCATTTCTGTTCTCAATGGGCGCCCTTCAATCCTTAAGTCATGCCCTCTCGTACTAGACTCCCCCATCATGGGAAACAACTTTGCCACATCCACTCTATCCATGCCTTTTAACATTCGAAATGTTTCTATGAGGTCTCCCCTCATTCTTCTAAACTCCAAGGAATACAATCCAAGAGCGGACAAACGTTCCTCATATGTTAACCCTCTCATTTCCGGAATCATTCTAGTGAATTTTCTCTGTACCCTCTCCAACGTCAGCACATCCTTTCTTAAATAAGGAGACCAAAACTGCCCACAGTACTCCAAGTGAGGTCTCAGCAGCGCCTTATAGAGCCTCAACATCACATCCCTGCTGCTATATTCCTCTAGAAATGAATGCCAACATTGCATTCGCCTTCTTCACTACTGACTCAACCTGGAGGTTAACTTTAAGGGTATCCTGTACGAGGACTCCCAAGTCCCGTTGCATCTCAGAACTTTGAATTCTTTCCCCATTTAAATAATAGTCTGCCCGTTTATTTTTTCTGCCAAAGTGCATAACCATACACTTTCCAACATTGTACTTCATTTGCCACTTTTCTGCCCATTCTTCTAATCTATCCAAGTCTCTCTGCAGACTCGCCGTTTCCTCAGCACAACCGGCCCCTCCACCTATCTTCGTATTGTCAGCAAACTTAGCCACAAAGCCATCTATTCCATAATCCAAATCGTTGATGTACAATGTAAAAAGAAGCGGCCCCAACACTAATCCCTGTGGAACACCACTGGTAACCGGCAACCAACCAGAATAGGATCCCTTTATTCCCACTCTCTGTTTCCTGCCAATCAGCCAACGCTCTATCCACGTATGTAACTTTCCCGTAATTCCATGGGCTCTTATCTTGTTAAGTAGCCTCATGTGTGGTACCTTGTCAAAGGCCTTCTGAAAATCCAATTATACAACATCCACTGCATCTCCCTTGTCTAGCCTACTGGTAATTTCCTCAAAAAATTGTAATAGGTTTGTCAGGCAGGATTTTCCTTTAAGGAATCCATGCTGAGTTCTGCCTATCTTGTCATATGCCTCCAGGTACTCTGTAACCTCATCCTTGATAATCGACTCCAACAACTTCCCAACCACCGACGTCAAGCTAACAGGTCTATAATTTCCTTTTTGCTTCCTTGCCCCCTTCTTAAATAGCTGAGTGACATTTGCAATCTTCCAGTCTTCCGGAACCATGCCAGAATCTATCGACTTTTGAAAGATCGTCGCTAATGCCTCCGCAATCTCCACAGCTACTTCCTTCAGAACATGAGGGTGCATTCCATCTGGTCCAGGAGATTTATCTACCTTTAGCCTATTCAGCTTCCTGAGTACTTTCTCTGTCGTAATTGTGACTGCGCACACTTCTCTTCCCTGCCACCCTTGAGTGTCCGGTATACTGCTGATGTCTTCCTCAGTGAAGACTGATAAAAATGGGGGATTGTCAAAGGTAAGTAAGAAAGAAACCGCAGTTCTAATCTGTTTATTGATTAGACTGGTCAGGGTAACAAGGTGAGGAATTTGTGGAACCTATAACTGATTGTTTCTTAGAACAGTGCATTACAGAATCTACTCAGGAACAGGGCATTGTAGATTTGGTCATGTGAAGGATTACTAAGGGATCTTGTAGTTTAGGAACTAATGACAGTATGGTAGAATTTGAAGCAAATACTCCAATCCAAGTCATTGTTAAGGTAGAGTTGTCTGGAATGGGCAACTAGGCTGAGGGACAGTGGATGAACAGTGACAGATATTTACGCAGTTATTCTATAATGATCAGCAGAAATTTATCTCAATTGAATTCTATGAGAAAGAGTTAACAAAGGAGGTCAAGGACAAAGGTAGATTGAAAAGTAGTGTATATAGTTTGGCAAGGGCTAGTGGTAGACCACAGGACTGGGCTGTTTCAGGACTAAAAAGAAAGTTGATTGTGAGAGAAAACTGTAATATCAAGACAAACAACAACTTCTATGGTGAGATAAAATGGAAGAAGGTGGAAAGGGTAAGTGTGAGATCCCTGGCGGTTGGGGGGGGGGGTGAGCGGTGAGGCTAGGTAATTGATAGCAGGAAACATGGAAATGGCAGATAAGTTCAGCTAATATTTTGCATCAGTGTTAACTGTGGAAGATGCTGAAAATATCAAAACAGATGAGCTAGTTTTAAATAACATGGAATAGCTTATCACATGGGCAAGGCGTTGGAAAAAGAAATAGGACCAAAGATAGATCAGTCTCCAGAACTCAGTGGTCTACAGTCAAGAGTTTGCAGGGAAGCAGTTGCAGAAAGTTATGGTCGCAGATGGCAACTCAGTGAGTTCCAGGAGGATACAACTTGAGCACCCCTTATCTGAAATTCCAAATCTGAAAACCTCCACCAGATCCCTTGCTAACCACACCAAAATATTCATGGACCCAGCTCAATAAGGCAGAAAGACACAAGCCTCAATCATCTACCTAAAACAACAAATCTTTGTTTATTAGGACAAGCACTAAAACACTTATCTAGGCGTGCATGGGCCCTGTCACAGCACCGCACCTCCCACTCTGCCTGTCCATGGCACTGTTCGCAACCAAGCCCATTGGTGAAGCCCCAAAACACTACTGGCAGGTGCAGTAGAAAGCAAAAATATTTGTAAAAAATGTTTAGAAGTATGAGTAAGAAGAAAGATTCTACCCGCACCCCCTGCCCACACCCATGTGAAGACCAGGGTGGACTGATAACTGTGGGGTTTGGCAGCCAGGCCAATTTGCTAGCAGACCATGGTCCACCAGTGGATTGGGCAGACAAGCTGGACTCCCAAGGGATAAAGACGGGATATCATCTTGTGTCCGTACCAAAGGGGATAGGGTTCCAAGACACGAAGGAAAGCTAGAGAGGACCCAGATAGCTGGGATGGGAGTATTTGGTTTAATGATGAGGACCAGGATTAAAGGGTGGAAAGCTGCCCTCCTCCCTATGTACCACAGTACTGTACTTGAAAGCACAACCAACTAGGGTTACTACATCCACAGAAATGTGGTCTGACCAGTCTCCCTTTCCGAGTGCCCCTCCCCCCAACTTGCATTGTCTCCCGACACATCAGGTGACTGGGATGGGGATATTTGGTTTAATGTGACGATTGGGAGGAAATAACCATATAACCATATAACATATAACAATTACAGCACAGAAACAGGCCATCTCAGCCCTTCTAGTCCATGCCAAATGCTTACTCTCACCTGGTCCCACCAACCTGCACTCAGCACATAACCCTCCATTCCTTTCCTGTCCATATAGCTATCCAATTTTACTTTAAATGACAATATCGAACCTGCCTCTACCACTTCTGCTGGAAGCTCGTTCCACACAGCTACCACTCTCTGAGTAAACAAGTTCCCCCTCATGTTACCCCTAAACTTTTGCCCCTTAACTCTCAACTCATGTCGTCTTGTTTGAATCTCCCCTACTCTCAATGGAAAAAGCCTATCCGTTTCAACTCTGTCTATCCCCCTGATAATTTTAAATACCTCTATTAAGTCCCCTCTCAACCTTCTACGCTCCAAAAAATAAAGACCCAACTTATTCAACCTTTCTCTGTAACTTAGGTGCTGAAATCCAGGTAAGATTCCGGTAAATCTTCTCTGTACTCTCTGTATTTTGTTGACATTTTTCCTATAATTTGGTGACCAGAAATATACATAATACTCCAATTTTGGCCTTACCAATGCCTTGTACAATTTTAACATTATACCCCAACTCCTATACTCAATGCTCTGATTTATAAAGGCCAGCATACCAAAAGCTTTCTTCACCACCCTATCCACACGAGATTCCACCTTAAGGGAACTATGCACCATTATTCCTAGATCCCTCTGTTCTACTGCATTCTTCAATGCCCTACCATTTACCATGTGTGTCCTATTTTGATTAGTCCTACCAAAATGTATCACCTCATATTTATCAGGATTAAACTCCATCTGCCATCTTTCAGCCCACTCTTCTAACTGGCCTAAATCTCTCTGCAAGCTTTGAAAACATGGCTCATTATCCACAACTCCACCTATCTTAGTATCATCTGCATATTTACTAATCCAATTTACCACCCCATCATCCAGATCATTAATGTATATGACAAACAATATTGGACCCAGTACAGATCCCTGAGGCACACCACAAGTCACCGGCCTCCAATCTGACAAACAGTCATCCACTGCCACTCTCTGGCGTCTCCCATCCAGCCACTGCTGAATCCATTTTACTACCTCAATATTAATACCTAATGATTGAACCTTCCTAACTAACCTTCCATGTGGAACTTTGTCAAAGGCCTTACTGAAGTCCATATAGACAACATCCACCGCTTTACCCTCATCAACTTTCCGAGTAACCTCTTCAAAAAATTCAATAAGATTTGTCAAACATGACTTTCCACGCACAAATCCATGTTGACAGTTCCTAATCAGACCCTGTCTATCCAGATGATTATATATACCATCTCTCAGAATACTTTCCATCAATTTACTTACCACTGATGTCAAACTCACAGGCCGATAATTGCTAGGTTTACTTTTAAAACCCTTTTTAAACAATGGAACAACATGAGCAATACGCCAATCCTCTGGCACCATCCCCGTTTCTAATGACATTTGAAATATTTCTGTCAGAGCCCCTGCTATTTCTGCACTAATTTCCCTCAAGGTCCTAGAGAATATCTTGTCAGGACCCGGAGACTTATCCACTTTTATATTCCTTAAAAGTGCCAGTACTTCCTCTTCTTTAATCATCATAGTTTCCATAACTTCCCTACCTGTTTCCCTTACCTTACACAATGCAATATCCTCCTCCTCAGTGAACACTGAAGAAAAGAAATTGTTCAAAATCTCCCCCATCTCTATTGGTTCCACACATAGCTGTCCACTCTGATTCTCTAAGGGACCAGTTTTATCCCTCACTATCCTTTTGCTATTAATATAACCATAGAAACCCTTTGGATTTATTTTCACCTCACTTGCCAAAGCAACCTCGTATCTTCTTTTAGCTTTTCTAATGTCTTTCATAAGATTCTTTTTACATTCTTTATATTCCTCGAGCACCTCATTTACTCCACGCTGCCTATATTTATTGTAGATATCTCTCTTTTTCCGAACCAAGTTTCCAATATCCCTTGAAAACCATGGCTCTCTCAAACTTTTAACCTTTCCTTTCAACCTAACAGGAACATAAAAACTCTGTACCCTCAAAATCTCATCTTTAAATAACCTCCATTTCTCTATTACATCCTTCCCATAAAACAATTTGTCCCAATCTACTCCTTCTAAATCCTTTTGCATCTCCTCAAAGTTAGCCTTTCTCCAATCAAAAATCTCCTTCTCCATAATTATATTGAAACTAATGGCATTGTAATCACTGGACCCAAAGTGCTCCCCAACACATACCTCCGTCACCTGACCTGTCTCATTCCCTAACAGGAGATCCAACACTTCCCTTTCTCTAGTTGGTACCTCTATGTATTGCTGCAAAAAACTATCCTGCACACATTTTACATACTCCAAACCATCCAGCCCTTTTACAGTATGGGCTTCCTAGTCTATGTGTAGAAAATTAAAATCTCCCACAATTAAAACCTTGTGCTTACTACAAATATCTGCTATCTCCTTACAAATTTTCTCCTCCACTTCTCGCTCCCCATTAGGTGGTCTATAATACATCCCTATAAAGTGTTATTACACCCTTCCCATTCCTCAATTCCACCCAAATAGCCTCCCTAGATGAGCCCTCTAATCTATCCTGCCAGAGCACTGCTGCAATATTTTCTCTGACAAGCAATGCAACACCTCCCCCTCTTGTCCTTCCGATTTTATCACACCTGAAGCAATGAAATCCAGAAATATTTAGTTGCCAATCACACCCCTCCTGCAACCATGTTTCACTAATAGCTACCACATCATACTTCCAGGTATCAATCCATGCTCTGAGCTCATCCGCCTTTCTTATAATGCTCCTTGCATTAAAATAAATGCATTTAAGAAATTTTCCACCTCTTACCCTCTGTTTATCACTAACGGTGCAAACAACTTTACTATTTTCTTTTTCTTCCTTCTCCCTTACATCTGTTCCTACACTGTGGTTCCCCTGTCCCCTTGTATCTAGTTTAAATCCACTGGAGCCTCTCTAGCAAACCTACCTGCAAGAATATTTGTCCCCCTCCAGTTCAGATGTAAACCATCCCGCCGGAACAGGTCCCACCTTCCCTGGAAAACTGCCCAATTATCTATAAATCTGAAGCCCTCCCTCCTGCACCATGTCTTCAGCCACATGTTGATCTGCGCTATCTTACTATTTCTAAACCCGCCTGCATGTGGCACTAGTAGCAATCCTGAGATTGCTATCCTGGAGGTCCTGTCCTTTAACTTGGCGCCTAACTCCCTAAACTCACCTTTCAGGACCTCCTCATTCTTCCTACCCACGTCATTGGTCCCTACATAGACTACGACATCTGACTGCTCACCCTCCCTCTTGAGAATACTGAGAACTCGATCCAAGGTATCGCAGACCTTGGCACCAGGGAGGCAACAGACCATCCGGGATTCTCGATCTCTTCCACAGAACCTCTTATCTGTCCCCCTTACTATCGAATCTCCTATCACTACTGCTCTCCTCTTTTCCCTCCTTCCCTTCTGAGCTGAGGGTCCCGTCTCGGTGCCAGAGACGCAACCACTGCAACTTGTCCCTGGTCGGTTGTCCCCATCAACAGTATCCAAAACGATGTACTTATTATTGGTGGGAACGGCCACAGGGATGCTCTGCTCATTCTGTCTATTCCCCTTCCCTCTCCTGACAGTCACCCAGCTACCTATCTCCTGACTCTTAGGGGTGACTATCTCCCTGTAACTCCTGTTTATTTCTGCCTCTGCCTCCCGAATGATCTGAAGTTCATCCAGCTCCAGCTCCAGTTCCGTAACTCAGTTTGTCAGGAGCTGCAGCTGGATGCACCTTTCACAGGTGTAATCATCAGGGACAATTGTGCTCGCCCTGACTTCCCACATACTGCAAATGGAGCAACTGCCCTAACTGCTGCCTCCATTACCTACTCTTAAGGTAATTAGATTTATTAAAGGAACTTACCTGGCCTTACCTCACTTGGAGTGAAGCTTGTCCTCAGCCTCTGCTCGCCGAAGCCTCTCGAGCCAAAGCTTTCCTACTCTGTCTCCCACTACTCTGTTGCCTGCTCCACTAACCTTCTCACTTTTAAGCACTCCCACTGCCTCATAGTCCGACTTACATGCGCTTGTGCAGTCGGGCCCCGTTCAACCGCCGAAGAAATGACCGACCTTCACAATCTTCTCACTTTTAAACACTCCCGCTGCCTCACAGTCCGATTTACACGTGCTTGCGCAGTCATGCCCCGTTCAACCGCCGAAGAAATAGTGGAAAGTTGCCATCCTCCCTGTGCCCTAGCCCTTGAAAGCACAACCAACTAGGGTTACTACGTCCACAGAAATGTGGTCTCACCAATTTCACATCCCGGAACAATGTGTCATCCAGCTAGAGGAAGAGTAGGACTTGAGACCCAAATGTTGACCACCTTGGTGGTGACTAAAGACTACTCCAAAAAATTGCTGGAGCTGGGAGATTGGCAGAGTCAGAAATCAGGGGAACCATTATTGGGGTGGTTGTTAAGGCTATGAGATGTGGGAGGGGATAGAGCAATCTTATCTGACCGGGAATTGGGTGCACTGGGAGGTTTGTCATCAAACCATGGGATGAACAATGCTGTACAGGAAACAGTCAGGGAGGAAGGGTCTTTGTGGGAGAGAGTAACGGTGACAGTGAAAGTTAAACACCCCTCCCTGTTAGATTGGGATTTAAAATCTCGAGAAGTGGAGGAGGAGACCTAAGCTCTCTGTCAGTGGACCCTGGTCACTGGGATTTATAAGGGTGGGGTTGACCTGCTGGCAGATTGAGAGTTCACCTTGATCATGGTAGGGTACCTGTTAAAAATGACAGTCCCCTGTCTGAAAGAAATAATACTGCCCCTTTTAGAGCCAGTGAAAGAGAGGACAGTAGAATTGGTTATTGGGCTGTTGGAACATGTAGGTGGGGCTCGTAGCTGGGTAAGGAACATAGAGAAGCAGAACAGGATCCTTGTTGATTCCTCAACCAATGGGGAAAAGGATCCCTCTTTATATCCCTCCCT
This sequence comes from Mobula hypostoma, assembly GCF_963921235.1. Classification (NCBI taxonomy): domain Eukaryota; kingdom Metazoa; phylum Chordata; class Chondrichthyes; order Myliobatiformes; family Myliobatidae; genus Mobula; species Mobula hypostoma. The sequence goes on along the minus strand of NC_086107.1, from coordinate 68,309,620 downwards.
TGAGGCATTGCAGAAAGTTCTCTGAGACTTGCATCAGCTGGTGGTGCCCACCTACCCTGCTCCCGTAGGCTCTCAGCACTGCCCAGCAACCCTTTTCCAAATGGGGGACCTGAGGCCTAACGTACCCATTGCAGTACATTGGGGAAAGGGGAGTGTACAAAGGTGGATGGCACTAGTTTCCCAGGTGACTTCAACAGGTGAAGAGGTCACCAGGTAATGATAGAAGGATTGGGAGAGTAACATCCAGGCCCAGGCAATTACAGTAAGGGCAGCTATCAACTCAGACAATCAGAACCAATGGCAGTGCTGGTCGTGGCATCCATGAATGCGTTTAGACCATAAGACCATAAGACAAAGGAGCAAAAGTTGGCCATTCGGCCCATCAAGTCTGCTCCGCCATTTTATCATGAGCTGATCCATTCTCCCATTTAGTCCCACTCCCCTGCCTTCTCACCATAACCTTTGATGTCCTGGCTACTCAGATACCTAGCAATCTCTTCCTTAAATACACCCAATGACTTGGCCTCCACTGCCACACGTGGCAACAAATTCCATAGATTAACCACCCTCTCGCTAAAAAAATTTCTTCTCATCTCTGTTCTGAATGGGCGCCTTTCAATCCTTAAATTATGCCCTCTCGCACTAGACTCCCCCACCATGGGAAACAACTTTGCCATATCCACTCTGTCCATGCCTTTTAACATTCGAAATGTTTCTGAGGTCTCCCCTCATTTATCTAAACTCCAAGGAATACAGTCCAAGAGCGGACAAACGTTCCTCATATGTTAACCCTCTCATTCCCGGAATCATTCTAGTGAATCTTCTTTGTACCCTCTCCAATGTCAGCACATCCTTTCTTAAATAAGGAGACCAAAACTGCCCACAGTACTCCAAGTGAGGTCTCAGCAGCGCCTTATAGAGCCTCAACATCACATCCCTGCTGCTATACTCTATTCCTCTAGAAATGAATGCCAACATTGCATTCGCCTTATAACCACTGACTGAACCTGGAGGTTAACCTTAAGGGTATCCTGCACGAGGACTCCCAAGTCCCATTGCATCTCAGAACTTTGAATTCTCTCCCCATTTAAATAATAGTCTGCCCATTTATTTCTTCAGCCAAAGTGCATAACCATACACTTTCCAACATTGTACTTCATTTGCCACTTCTCTGCCCATTCTTCCAATCTATCCAAGTCTCTCTGCAGACTCTCCGTTTCCTCAGCACAACCGGCCCCTCCACCTATCTTCGTATCGTCAGCAAACTTAGCCACAAAGCCATCTATTCCATAATCCAAATCGTTGATGTACAATGTAAAAAGAAGCGGCCCCAACACTGATCCCTGTGGAACACCACTGGTAACCGGCAGCCAACCAGAATAAGATCCCTTTATTCCCACTCTCTGTTTCCTGCTTTCTCTTTCGTAATTGTGACCGCGCACACTTCTCTCCCCTGCCACCCTTGAGTGTCCGGTATACTGCTGATGTCTTCCTCAGTGAAGACTGATGCAAATACTCATTCAGTTCCTCTGCCATCTCCTTATTTCCCATTACAATTTCTCCAGCATCATTTTCTATTGGTCCTATATCTACTCTCACCTGTCTTTCACTCCTTATATACTTGAAAAAGCTTTTAGTATCCTCTTCGATATTATTTGCCAGCTTCCTTTCATAGTTCATTTTTTCCCTCTTAATGACCTTCTTAGTTTCCTTTTGTAAGCTTTTAAAAACTTCCCAATCCTCTGTCTTCCCACTAATTTTTGCTTCCTTGTATGCCCTCTCCTCTGCTTTAACTTTGGCTTTGACTTCTCTTGTCAGCCACGGTTGCATCCTTTTTCCATTCGAAAATTTCTTCTTTTTGGAATATACCTGTCTTGCACCTTCCTCACTTCTCGCATAAACTCCAGCCACTGCTGCTCTGCCGTCTTTCCTGCCAGTGTCCCTTTCCAGTCAACTTTGGCCAGTTCCTCTCTCATGCCACTGTAATTTCCTTTACTCCACTGAAATACCGACACATCGGATTTCGGCTTCTCTTTTTCAAATTTCACAGTGAACTCAATCATGTTATGATCACTGCCTCCTAAGGGTTCTTTCACCTCAATCTCTCTAATCATCTCTGGTTCATTACACAATACCCAATCCAGTACAGCCAATCCCCTAGTGGGTTCAACAACAAGCTGTTCTAAAAAGCCATCTTGCAGACGTTCTACAAATACTCTCTCTTGAGATCCAGTGCTGACCTGATTTTCCCAATCCACTCGCATGTTAAAATCCCCCACAATTATCATAATAGTGCCCTTCTGACAAGCCTTTTCTATTTCCTGTTGTAATTTGTAGTCCACATCACTGCAGCTGTTTGGAGGCCTGTATATAACTGCCATCAGGGTCCTTTTACCCCTGTGGTTTCTTAGCTCAACCCATAAAGATTCTGCACCTTCTGATCCTATGTCACCTCTTTCTAATGATTTGATATCATTTCTTACCAATAAAGCCACACCACTACCTCTGCCTACCTTCCTATCCTTCCGATACACCGTGTATACTTGGACATTCAGCTACCAGAGACATGCATCCTTTAGCCAGGTCTCAGTGATGGCCACAATATCATACCTGCCAATCTGTAGCTGTACAACAAGATCATCCACCTTATTCCCTATGCTGAGGGCATTCAAGTATAACACCTTAAAACCGGTATTTGGTACTTTTCACTTTGATTGCAATTAGGGTATGAATGTACCAAAAGGTCAGTCCCTCCTGACCAGTAGGGGCCATTTTACTTTTGGATTGGCTTGAGCAACGATAATGGTGAGACTGGCCAAGTGGGAGCCCCTCGTCATCCCACGTCCGACCAAGGTGGTGAACATCAAGCAGTGGCACCAAGGGGAATCAATAGAAGCACTGTTGAAAGAGGAGGCTAATCAGCCAGTAACATCCCCTATAACGGCCCGATGTAACCAGTGCAGAAGTGGGATGGAACATGGCAAATGATGATAGGCTTTAAGCAATTGAATAAGAACCTCACAGCGGCTTGATGTAGTGACCATTGTAGAGGACATAAGGGGTAAGGAGGGGAAGCAATGGCATACCGTACGGGATTTGGCCAACGCCTTCTTTTCCATTTCCCTGAGGCTCGAGTTCCAAGACAATTTTGCCTTTACATGGGAAGGCAGATGGTATACCTTTTGTCATCTTTCCCAGGGATAAATGCGCAGCCTGACCTTGTGCCATGGCATTATAGCTCGAGACATCCAGGGATCTTGCTCGAGCTAACCATCTCAGTATCCCACTACATGGGTGATACACTATTGCGCTATTGCACAGGCCCTCAGAGGAGACAGTGAGGGAGGCACTGGACAAGGTGGTCAGCTCCCTGAGGGAGAGAGGATGGTCCATTATTCCTGACAAGATCCAGGGCCCCAGCCAGACTGTGTTATTTCTGGGAGTATAGTGGCACTCTGGACATCGGGAAATACCAGAAAAGGCCAAACAAAAAATATTGGGAGCTGTGGTCCCCACCTCGAAAGAGGAGAGCCACATTTTGCTGGCTACTAGGGTATTGGTGACAACATATTCCTCACCTAATGATGATACCTAGACCATTACATCAGTTATCTTAGAAATATACCTATTTCAGTGGGATCCCAATAGCAAGCTGCCTTTGAGACTGCCAAACAGGCTCTCTCCAAGGCCCCAAGACAACATGGGATACCTTTTGAACTCCAGTCTCTGCGACTTCTCGAGTAGTTGAATGGATTCTGTAGCAGCTAATGAAAGGGTGTTGGGCCCCTTTTAGGTTTTGTACTAAGACCCTTCCCAAGGCTGCAACCAGATACACCCCTTTTGAGAGACAGCTCTTAGCCTGTAACTGGGCCTTTTTAGCCACCAAATATCAGACGGGCTCGGAGACAGGGTCTTGAGACCCCACCTACCTATTGTGCAGTGGGTGAAATCCGAGGAAGTGATGCACAAAGAAGGACAAGCTCAGCACTCTTTTATAGTCAAATGAAAATGGTACATAGCAGATCAGGGGGAGAAAGGCCCCGATGGGTTGAGCAGGTTATGACCCTATCTGCCAGTGATCGTAGCACCTCTGATGAGGTAGCGCCTTCGATCCCGCTCCTATACAATGGAGCAAACTAAATGGTGATCTAATCCCAGAGGTGTGTGGTTTACCGCTGGCTCCAGCCATTGGCAGAGTGGCAAACAGTGGTGGAAGGCCACTGCAACGGGGAAGGTGGTAATAGCCAAGGGGGAAGGAGGATCCATACAGATGGCAGAACTGGTGACTATGGCCCCTGCTTGTATGCCAGGTCACAGGACTGGTACAGATATACACAGACTCCTAGGTTGTGCAGATTGGGATGGCCGTCTGGATGCCTCAATGGCCCATGATACATGGACAACCCCTTCAGGGGCCACACTATTGGGAAAACATATGGGGCGACGCACAGGGTAGCAGATCTCTGTCTACCATGTAGATGGCCACACTTCTCAGGACATGGAGGAGGGGGCACTCAACACTGCTGTTGACAGAGCTGCTCAGATAGTGACAGCCACGAAGATCCCAGAGGAGGAAGTTTGGGGTTATTTGGCCATGTAGGCACATCAGAAGGGTGGGCATTGAGGGGTGGAAGGAATAATGTAACAATCAGAGGCCCAAGGGGCACTGTTGACATGTGATGAAGCCAAAACAGCAGCAATGAATCCAGAGAGGTACTGCTGGGGGGTGCAGGGGGCAGGCCAGATATGGTAAGTGAACTACAGCGGGTCTTTACCTATGCATAATAAGAAGTGATATGTGTTGACTACGGTAGATACTTAAGCCTGATTTATACTTCAGCATCAATGCGTCGCCACAAAGCCGATGCAGAACCCTACGCGAGAGCCTGCGTTGCTGCGACGCGCACCTCTCCCAAAATGTAACCGCACGTCGCAGCAACACAGACTGTAAGATCTGTGATTGGTCTGCTCGGTAGCATCGCATGTCATCCTGTTCTGCAATAGCTTCCCGTTGGGAGACTGAAGGGCAGGGAAGGAACTCTGGCTGCAACGCTTTCTATAAAGCTTTACAGACCTCCGAAATTATGGAGCACACGTTTCACTTTGACGAAAAAAGACACTCGTGTCTTGTTTACCCCGAGAAAGACTACCATGACCATGAAGCCTTGTGCGGGCAGGTGAGTGCGCATGCATGATGTGCGCGAATTGCAGAGCGATGCAGACACACCAACGCACAAGTATAAATACTCACAACGTGCGTAGGCCACTTGCGTAGGTTACAGCATCCAGTTAACGCAGAAGTATAAATCAGGCTTAACTCCAGGTTACTGGTGCCCACACTCTGCAGCCATACTAATCAGGAGCATACAATTAAGGGAGTGCAACATTTCATGTATGGAAAACCCTGGGAAACACGGTTGGATAACAGCTCACATTTGCAGAAACCAAGGTCCAAGAATGGGCTGCAGAGTCCGGGACACTGTGGGTGTTCACAGGCTACAGGAATGATGGGGCGGATGAATAGGCTCTGAGGCAGCAGATTAGATTGTTAACACCGACATGCACCCTGCAGGAGTGGTTGGCTGTCCTACAACGGGCAGTGGACAACTTGAATTCCAGACCTCCAGGTCAGAGAGGGTCCCTGATCTCCCGACTTTTTGCAGTGTCCCACTCTTCCCCCAACAGTAGAAGAGGGGAAATTGGAGGAGAAGCTTGTGAAGGTATAGGTACAACAACCAACCGGGCTGATGGAGAGGGGGATATTGTGGCATGGGGACTGGGCAATACGTTTGGGTGGCACTTTTGGGAGAACAGGAATGGTGTGTCTGAACACCCATGGATTAACTAATAGGGAGTGATAGTGTGCATCCCAACATTACAGAAATGGCCATGACATTGCTGCTGCTCCTCATCACAAATGTAGTACAAACATGCTTATCACCTGAACAGATCATAGTGTTGTGTGTGCTCCCGGATTCCAACTCATCAGGCATGGGTGCATTGATCCCCGTCCCTCTGAATGATACTGGGTCCTGGAAATGGAAACTTGTCAGCTATGACCGTTACTGCTAATGAGACTAAACGGGGGTCAGCTTAAGGGATGGTATGTACCTGCGTATGAGCAGACTAAGATCAAAGTACCAATGTTAAATACAATTCCATGATCTGGGAAAAATTGTCATTGCTGTAATGATGGTCAGGTTCCAATGGGGACTAGCTTCTGTACCCCTGTGCTCCGTAATGGTACAGAAAAATGTGGTACTACTGCAGTGGGAATATACTGTTTTTGGGGCAGGTTTGTTTCCCATGTTGAAAGGCAAGTGCTGGGTGTGTGGCCTCTGGGCCTACCCATGGCTCCCTATGGTCTGACTGCTGCTACCTGAGGTATGTTGTGAAGTATGTGTATCAAGTTGTTGATCGAGCCAATCACCTCACCCACAAGTTGAAAAGATATATCATGGAGGCTGATCTGTTCTTTATGATAGCTCCCCCTCACCCCCCGTACGGTACTGCCTGTTTGTCAAGGGGGGTCATCCTGATGGCCTCAGCCATGGAGGCATTAGCCAACGAGACCGTGCTGGCTTTGGAACAAACCAAGCAGGCACTGACATGGCTTTCGGCCGAGATGGTAGTCATCAAGAGTGACCCTACAGAACAGAATAGCATTGGATTCTATCCTAGCAAAGGAAGGGGGCACATCTGCCATAATAGGCCAGGAGTGTTGTGCATGCATTCCCGATGAGGCAGAAAATATAACCGATTTGGCTGACCATATCCAACGGTCAGTAGATAGGACCCTATTACATCCTGGGAGGGAGTTGCTTGCCCTTTTGAGCACCAGGAAGGAGGGCTACCATTGTGTACTGTGGTGTTCTATTTTGCTTTTATGCTTAGTAGCTTTGCAATTTGTTTGTAATATGGTGGGGCATGGTAGGGATTGTATTAAAGATTGATGTAATTGGATATGTTGTGACATTCAAGGGGTGGCATGTGTTGTGAAGCATTAATCTTCATGCTTCTCAAATGTCTTCATTGCCACCTTGGCCTTGAACATAACAGAACCGGTTGCTGAAGCTTTGATTACTGCTGTGGGAATACAGTACAGTGGCCATGAAAATGCAATATACTGTGAGGGTACAGCATTGGGAACATGAAAGTCAGGTAAATACAGGGGTGGGACCCGTGAAGAGTGGTGACAGGTAATGGTTGTTTCTGGTTCGGTGGTTTGAGCTGGTGCTAATGTATTAGTCCACTTGTTGCAGCATTTCATATCAGTAGAAAGGGCATAAAAGTAGAGTGGTCAGGGGCTTGGTAGTAGTTTCTCAGGGCTTCACTGACAGCCAGAACGTGAAGGTGCCACAGACAGGCAGGGTGTGTTGCAACACCTACATAAGTGTTTTAATACTTGCTATTCTGTCCTAAGAAAGGAACTTTTTGTAGTTCTAAGTAGATAATTGGGATTTGTGTCTTTCTACTTTACTAAGCCTACCCACAAACTTCTTAGTGTAAGGTAACAGCTGAGCTTGTCTATACTAACCAAGATATCCATCTGAGCTAGTCCCATTTGCTTATGTTTGGCCCATTTCCCTCTAAATTAAAGTCTAGTATAAAAGGTGTTCTTTTTTTCAAACTGCAAGTATGTAACTAGTGCAGTGTCCCAAGGATTAGTTCTTTGACCTCAACTATTTACTATCTATATTAATGATTTGAGTACAAGACAAAGTTTAAGGTATCCAGATTTGGCCAGTAATACTAAATTAATTTGAAGACCATGTTTTAGACTTGGCAGTTGGATATAGGGAGGTTGAAAACTTGACAGGACATGTTTAATATGGGGAAGTGTAATGCACTTTGGTAGAAGGAACAAAAAGGGTGGATTACTATGTAAATGCAGTCTGAATAAAAATGAGTGATCTAGGTGTGCTTGTGCATGAATTACAGAAAGTTAGCAGGCTTATGCAGCAAGCAATCAAATAGCTTGTGGAAGGCAAACAGAATATTGGCTTTCATTGCAAGTTAGCTTAAAAATAGCTTAAAAACCACACCTAGAATACCGTGTACAGTTTTGATCTCCTTATTACTAGTGTCAGAGGCAGTTCAGAAGAAATAAACAAAGCTAATTCCTGAGATGAGTGGGTTATCCTGTTATGAGCAACTAAATAAAAACTGGATCTTTAGAGGTGGGAGAATGAGGTAAATTATGATAAATTGGTTTATTGTTATCACAGGTACTAAAGTACAGTGAGAAACTTTATTTTGCATGCCTTCCATACAGATAATTTTATCACATTGGTACGTTGAGGTAGTACAGGGGAAAAACAATAACAGAATACAGAATGAAGCATTACTGTTACAGAGAAAGTGCAGTGCAGGCAGGCAATAAGGTGGATTGTGAGGTCAAGAGTCTACATCTTATCGTACTAGGGGACCGTTCAGTAGTCTTTAATCAGTGAGATAGAAGCTGTGTTTAAGCCTGGTGGCACGTGCTTTCAGGATTTTGGATCATCTGCCCAATGAGGGTGGGGTGAAGAGAGAATGTCCAGGGTGGGTGGGTTGTTTGATTATTTTGGTTGCTTTACTGAGGCGACGAGAAGTGTAAATAGAGTCAGTCCATGGAGGAAAGGCTTGTTTCTATCATGTGCTGAGCTGTGTCTATAACCCTCTGCGGTTTCTTTCTGTCTCAAGCGAGCAGTTGCCATAACAAGCTGTGATGCACCTGGAAGGATATTTTCTATATGTAACCCTCAGGTTTAGCCAGCATGCATTTGTCTAGGGGAAGACAGTCTCTGGCCCAGACAAACAGAAATCTCGTTTGTGTGGATGCTGCGTGCTGTGTTGCCAGGTTACAAATCCGAACTGCAAAATATCAGACAGTACACCATATGCAATTATACGATTGAACTTTATAAATATTAATCTGACTATAGGGTTAGTAAAGAAAATAAAAAGAAAAAGAGCCAATTTTAATGAGTCTAATGTGCACGTTGGAGCTCACGGTTCCGTCCATTCGTTCCTCATTGACCTCCTTCGAGTGTTGCTGACCCTCAGACCCTCACTCCAAGTCCACTCCGTCCGGCAGTCTACCAACTCTCTCCACTCACGTCTTCCCTCTTCATCTCTCCCCGACAAAAGACAGCGAAACCCCTGCTCCCAGACCCACAAGAAAGAACAACACGCCTCTCATTGGATGGCACACTTTCCAAAGCCCCCGTTATCTCTAGTCATAACCCAAACACTGCTGCTACAGAGAAACCATTACATTAGCAGTGAAACATTACAGCACGTTACATATAGTTCACTGATAAAAACAGATGAGGGTCAAAGGAACAAATCAAATGTTTTCAACCTCCTCTTTCTAGGACAAGAGGGCATGGCTTCAGAATTGAAGGACATCCATTTAGAACTGAGATGCAGAGAAATTACTTTAGTCAGAGGGTGGTAAATCTGTGGAATTTATTGCCACGAGCAGCTGTGGAGGCCAAGTCATTGGGTATATTCAAGGCAGAGATAGATAGGTTCTTGATTAGCCAGGGCATCAAAGGGTATGGGGTGAAGGCAGGGGAGTGGGGATGACTGGAAGAATTGGATCAGCCCATGATTGAATGGCAGAGCAGACTTGATGGGCCACATAGCCTACTTCTGCTCCTATATCTTATGGTCTCCTAAGGAAGTAGAGATACTAACACACCTTCTTGTCCTTGGTATTTACATGGTTGATCCAGGGCAAGGTCAAGAGTCCCTCTTATCATACTAGGGGACCATTCAATAGATGATCAATGTAGGAGAGGTTGGTAGGGAGGAGTGAGGAGAAGGATCAGTGGATGGATTGGATGAGGGAGACTGGGGGAGCTGACGGAATGGTCTGAACGTGGGTCAATGGGGGAGAGGTCTAGTTCAGGATTGGGAGTATATTTGCACCATAGGACTCATATGCAGCAAATCATTTGGCACAACTGTGGTCAAGATGTGTAAATGAGCATTCTGTTTAGTTTCACCCCACTCCCCAGTTTGTTTGCAGAATCCACACAAGAATTCAGAAGTGTGCTGCTGGTGCATAAATGACTGGGTTGCATTTACTAGTTAGTTTTTTGATAAAAGTCCATCAAGCAGGTGCTGTACCTTTGAATTTCTAGCTCAGGCTTTGCTTACTCTGCTGCTTGTGTTGCTGGGACTAAACCAAACATGTTATTTAATAGTCATTTTCCTTCCCATTCCCATCCAACATACTGGAAAAGTTAGGAAATAACTAACTTTTACAGTGATATCTGTAATCTGTCAAGTAGGATGCCGTGCACAATTCTGATTTGATGGAGACAGACATGACAGTATGGAGGAACATCTGGAGAAACTTCTGAAATGCCCGCTTCGCTGCCGCTGCTACTGTGTGGTCCAGAATCTCCAGAGCAGAAGGCCCCAAATCCTCAACTTTGCTTGTTTTGGCGGCCGGGGCGAGGTCGAAGGCACTCAGCAGAGGATAGCGCTCGGGAGGCTGTATCAGAGGGGCTGGTCGGAGGCCTGAACTTTTCGGATGGACGGACTCAGTGTCGGCTGTGGTCGGGTGCTTCCAATGCATCAGCAGTTGTCGGTGCCTGGAGGTTTATGGCAGGGAGTTTCTCCCTTTTGCCGCCTGCTATCGGGAACTCAGGAGTCGATCGGGACTTGAGACTTTTTTTTACCGTGCCCATGGTCTGTTCTTTATCAAATTATGGTATTGCTTTGCACTGCTGTTAACTATATGTTATAATTATGTGGTTCTGTCAGTGTTAGTCTTTGGTTTGTCCTGTTTTCTGTGATATCACTCTGGAGGAACATTGTATCATTTCTTAATGCATGTATGCATTTCTAAATGACAATAAACGAGTACTGAGTGTTCTCATAATCTAACCTTGTGAATCTTCCTTCACTTTCACTACCGGGGCGTAGGAGTTTACCAAATTATTCAGCGTTGGAATAAAAAAGAAGATGCAGCTGCCCAGGAAGGAGTTAATAAACAATAGTCATCAGCTGTACTTTTGTAGTTTGTTCTTTTCTGCTAGTTTTCTCTTCCCTCCTAAATTAATAGATCAACAAACATAATCTTACAATTTATTGAAAATGTGAAAATTACTTGCCATTTAGTAGCGCTTTTTTTGTCAGTAAGTTCATTGTTCTCTGCCTAACCCTAACCGGTCTCCCCAGTTACCTTTTTTATATTACTGCACAAGCTCCACCTCCCTGCTGACATCAAAGCTCTCTCTGTTCCGACTGAAATCGGTCTTAGATCTACACTAAGTGCTGCTGCCTCCACTTCTATTCCACTGCTACTAAAAACTCCAGACTGGCTATCCCCTAGGGGCTCTTCCATAATGTGTTAACTATCTGTTTGAGGACTTCCAGTATAAGTTTTACCTTTGAAGGGTTTGCAGAAGCCAAAGGACGTTGTTTTGAAAGGTCAATGTTCAGCACAGCTGTCCCTGGCCCACGTTGGTGATAATGCTTCTACTGATAGTTCTCGGGGCCACTCTCGGGGTAACTGGTGGTGCTATTGCTACCTGTGCAATGGCCTTCCTCTGCTCCCGTTTTAAGAAGCTGAGAGGGTCCTACATAAATCCGGAGAACAAGTGTCTGGAAAGCACAGCAAAGGAGAGAAATATCCTGCACACGACACAGCAGGTAAGCAAGAGTATATTGCCTGTGACCTTTTGCTGTGCATTCAGGAGTTTACAGGGAACCTGAAGAAGGTATAAACAGGAGGATTAATAGGTTTGCCTAGAGAATTGAGTAATTTTTGAAAATATTTGTGCTACTCTCTTAAGGCTATCTGTGCAATGAACAAAAGATGCACATTAATCAGGGGTGTTTGATATACAGAATGCTGCATGTGGTTTCTCCCTCCTGCTCAGTAACTCTAAGCACCCCTGGGAAAAAGTAATGTAGAGGTTTAAAGTGATGGCTGGATTTTTGATAGAGCCCTGGAAAATACAACAACGTGCCAGCTCAATAAGTTAAAGACATATAGTTTCTTTGTTAAAAGTGTCACAAGCAACATTAAAGTCAAAGAACTAAAGAGGAGCTGCAGAACGTGTAACACATGCCTTGCTGTGACTTTCAAACTTGCCAGACCTTCAGTCATGCCTCAACACTTAACAGTGCCCAGACCCTAAACACTCCTATAACCTTCAGTGAATTCGTCATTCAACAGAGGTGTCACTCCCAGCAACCATTATTAAGTATTTATCCAGACATATAAGTAGCGTGACAACTGGCGACGTCAGTGGCCAGAGATTGCTATAGAATGTGAGAGAAGTTCCAAAGAGAAGGGATAGAATATTAAACATCAAGAGGTATGGAGGTTAAGGAATAACAAAGATAATATGATAATTGAAAAGGCTTTACCTTATCTTCAAAAAATTGCAGTAAGACACAACAAAGCCTCAGAAAAATTACTAATTGTAGCAATTTGTTAAAAAGCACATTCATTTATGGCAGGTGGGTGCAGAACATCTTAAAATATATTTTCTGCACTATATTAAATATTTAAATTATGTTACTAAGTCATGTCTAGGGAATACTTTATCTGAGTGGTTGCTGGGTGGATTGCTTCTCATTGCGCCAAACCAGGAACTTGGATGACCTTCAGCTCATACAGGAGAATGAGGAGGATACAGATGGGATCTACAGGGAGGTAGTCACCCCTAAGTTACTGGGGGCTGGTAGCTAGGAGACTGTAAGGAGAGGAAAACAATCCAGATAGTGCAGAGTACCTCTGTGGCTATTCCCCTCAATAATAAGCATAACACTTTGGATACCGCTGAGAGAGGAGTGAGGAAATGACCTACCAGGGAAAAACAGCAGCCTGGGCTTTGGCACTGAATCTGGATCTGTGGCTCAGAAGGGAGGGGTGACTCGAGGACTATAGTTGTGATAGGGGAGTTAATAGTTAGGGGGCACACAGAAGATTCTGCAGATGTGAAATAGATACCTGAATAGTATGTTGCCTCCCAGGTGCCAGGGTCAGGGACATCTCGGATTGAGTCCATAGCATCCTGCAGGGGGAGAGTGAACAGCTAAAAGTACTGGTACATATTGGTGTCAACAATATAGATGGAAAAAGGGATGAGGTCTTGAAGAGAGAATATAGGGAGCTGGGTAGGAAATTGAAAAGCAGGATCTCAATGGTGGTAATCTCAGGATTGCTGCATGTGCCACGCGCTAGTGAGGGTAAGAACAGGATGATTTGGCAGATGGATGCATGGCTGGAGAATTGGTGGAGGGAGCAGGGTTACAGATTTCTGGAGCTTTGTGATCTCTTCTGGGGAAGATGTAAGCTGAACAAAAAGGACAGGTTACACCTGAAACCAAAGGTGGTGGGGGGGGGGTGCTGGTGGTGGAGAATATCCTCACGGACAGGTTTGCTGGAGCTGTTGGGAGGGTTTAAACTCATTTGGTAGGGGATGGGAACTGGAGTGATGGGGCTGAGGATGGTGCAGTTGGTATACAAGCAGATGCAGGATGTAATGAGATTGTGAGGAAGGACAGGCAAATCATCGGGCAAAATTGTCTTCAGTAGGATGGATTGAAGAGTGTCTTTGGACTAAATGGGGAGGGGGGGTGTTGGTTCAATAGTTTGGAAAAGTGAGGATAAAATAAAGGGAAGGAGAGTGCAGGAGAAGTTACAAAGTCTCCAGAATAAAAAGACAAAGTTTAGAAAGAAATAACAATTTAACCTCCAGTAAAATGGAAACAAAATCAAAAAGGATGATGTATGCAGGACTGAAAAAGGTGCTATATTTGAATGCACGCAGTATATGGAATAAGGTGGATGATCTTGTAGCGCAGTTAGAAACTGCAGGTATGACATTGTGGGCATCACTGACTTATGGCTGAAAGAAGATCCTGGTTGGGAGCTTAACATCCAAGGATACATCTTGTATTGAAAGGACAGGCGGGTAGGCAGAGGGGGTGGAATGGCTCTGTTGGTAAAAAATGAAATCAAATCCTTAGAAAGAAGTGACATAGGATCAGAAGATGTAGAATCTTTGTGGGTAGAGTTAAGAAACTGCTAGTGTAAAAAGACCTGATAGGAGTTATATACAGCCCTCTGAACAATAGACAAGATGTGGGATATAAATTACAATAGGAGATAAAAAAAATACTTAAGGCATGTAATAAGGGCAATGTTACGATAGTCATGGGGAATTTCAATATGCAGGTAGATTGGGAAATTAGGTTGGTGCTGGATTCCAAGAGAGGGAATTTCTAGAATGCCTTTGAGATGGCTTTTTAGAGCAGCTTCTGGTTGAATCCACTAGGAAAAAAGGCAATTCTGGATTGGGTGTTGTGTAATGAGCCAGAGTTGATTAGGGAGCTTAAGATAAAGGAACACCTAGAAGGTCATGATCATAATATGATAGAATTCACCCTGCAGTTTGAGAGGGTGAAGTTAAAATTGGATGTATCATTATTTCAGTGGAGCAAAGGGAATTACAGAGGCAGGAGATAAGAACTGGCCAAAGTTGATTTGAGGCGGACATTAGCAGGGATGATGGCAGAACAGCGACAGCTGGAGTTTCAGGGAGCAGTTCAGAAGGTGTAGAATAGATTCGTTGCAAAGAAAAAGAAGTATTCCAAAGGGAGAATGTGGCAACCATGGCTGACAAGGGAAGTCAAAGACAGCATAAACGTAAAAGAGAGGGCATACAACATAGCAGAAGTTAGTGGGTTGCTAGAGGCTTGGGAAGCTTTTCTAAAACAACATAGCAGAAGTTAGTGGGTTGCTAGAGGCTTGGGAAGCTTTTCTAAAGCAACAGAAAGCAACTAAGAAAGAGCAATAAGGAGTGAAAAGATGAAATATGAAGGTAAGCTAGCCAATAATGTGAAAAGTGACACCAAAAGTTTTTTCAATATAAAGAATAAAAGAGAGGCAAGAGTGGTTATTGGACCACTGGTAAATTATGCTAGTGAGGTAGTAACGGAGGAAAAAGAATTGGTGGTTGAACTTAAGTTTTTTGTATTATTCACTGTGGAAGACATCATCAATATGACAGAAATTTGGGGCAGAAGTGCGTGTAGTTGTTATCACTAAGGAGAATGTGCTTGGGAAACTGAAATGTCTGAAGGCAGGTAAATCACCTGGACCAGATGGACTACACCCCAGGGTTCTGAAAGAGGTAACTGAAGAGATTGTGGAGGCATTTGTAGTGATCTTCCAAGAATAACTAGATTCTAGAATGGTTCTGCAGGACTGGGACAGTGCAAATGTCACTCCACTCTTATTAAAGAGAGGGAAACAAAAGACATGATACTTTAGGCCAATCAGGGTCTCGTCAATGGTTAGTAAGGAGTTGGAATCTATTATTAAGCATGAGGATTCGGGGTACTTGGAGGCACATGATAAAATAGGCTGAAGTCGGTAAGGTTTTTGTGAGGGGAAATCTTGTCTGACAAATCTGTTGAAAATCTTCAAGGAAATTGCAAGCAGGATAGTCAAAGGAGAATCAGTAGATGTTGTCTGCTTCGATTTTCAGAAAGCCTTTGACAAGATGCCACATGTGACGCTACTAAACAAGAGCCTGAGATATTACAGGAAAAATACTAACAAGAATAACATATATAAAAGAGAAAATCACTGTGTAATTTTCTTTACGTTCTTCGTGTCATTTGACCAATATATTCAGTCGTGTTAACACAGGCTTTAAAAAAAACACCATTGCCAGCTGTGCCCCCCCCCCCCGAAAGATACATCCCTTCATTGTTTGAGGGGCTTCCTCACCAGACTTAGCCCTTCAATGTCCAATAGCAGAATCACCCCAGATTGTGGCTGTTCCCCAAGGTGGCTTTGCATTGTCCGCACCATGCTTCATTCACACCATCCATAAACTGCAAACCTAGACCCCATACCGATATCTTCAGAACCAGACTTCACAATGCAATACAGTCACACATAGACGGGTGCAAACACAAATCCATGCAAATAGTGCTGTCTCCATATCCATGTGCTAATATCCCCAGCTTTTTAGTTCCAGGCTATGCCTCTGGGTCTCTATCTTCATCAATGTCATTAGATGCAAATATGCTTGTATGATTCATGAGGATATGCTTGTAAGGTTCTTTGGCTGTCTCCAAGCAAGTGATCTCATTTCCAAACAGGTGAAATCTGTCAGATACAAGATTATGAGCAATTATCCCTCCAACATTTAGTAATATGAGCCAATTTAATGGTTGTTACTGCGAAGTCTGGCATTTTATTTCTATGAAAAAGGAACTTAATATTTGTAAAACTTCTAATTGCCTCAACTTAGTGTGTAATGGTGAAATTTGCCTCTAAGCATAAACTGGCTTGAACACAGATCTAATTTGCTGGACCAAAGGCTTAAGCCACACTGGGGAATTATGCTTCATGTTCTTATTAGGAGCCAAAGTCTGATGTCTTCTCTGTGCTCAATATCAACATCAGAGGCAGTCATTAATGAATACAACCATCTCCAGGACAAACAACTCCCACAACCTAAATGTCCTGCCACTGACATTCAAGTATTTTGAGAAGAACAGCAAAATAAATTGGAGTGAAGCACAGTGGGCAGCTGCTCAATTATCATCCACATTCCCTAAATATCAAAAGGTAAAATTATCCTCATTAGACCATGAGATATAGGAGCAGAATTCGGCCATCCGGCCCATCGGGTCTGCTATATCATTCGATCATGGCTGATTATTATCCCTCTCAACTCCATTTTTCTGCCTTTGCCCTGCTAACCTTTTAGAACCTGATTAGTCAAGGATTTATTACCACTGCTTTAAATGTACCCAATGACTTGGCCTCCACAGCCATCTGCGTCAATGAATTCCACAGGCTCACCACCCTCTGGCAAAAGACATTCCTCTTCATCTCTGTTCTAAAAGGACGTCCTTGTATTTTGAGTCTGTGCCCTAGACTCTCCCACTATTGGAAACTATCTCTCCATCTTTCTATCTAGACCTTTCAATTATATTATTTTACTCTATGCAGTTTTGCTTTTCTCTCTGTTAATATTTCACCCTTTCTCTTGTAACTTTTGCTCCTCCCTGCTATCTTTTCCTCTCTCACTGGCCTTTACTGTGCTGTTCTATGTCTTGGGAATCTGGTTATATTGTATAAAGAATGATTAAGCAGAAGAGCCTATGCTCTCTGGAGTTTAGCGAACATTGAGTCATACAAAATTCTGATAGGGCTTCTTATTCCCGAGGCAAAGCTCACGTTTCTCCTGATTTGGGATGTTAAAGTCTGAAAATAGAGGGTCTTCCATCCAGGATTAAGTTGGGGTGAAAGTTCTTCATCCAGAGGGTAGTGAGCCTTTGGAATTCTCTACACAAGAGGGCCATAAAGGATTAGACTTTGAGTTGGTCTATAACAGAGTTAGTACATTTTTAGATATGAAGCAAATCAAGGGATATTTCAGGGAAATGGGTGAACATTTGAGAGACAAATTTCTTTGAGGGGGAGTGTGTGGGATGACTGTGATTATCGCAGTCAATTGCCACTGCAGCCTCAGTGATCTGACAGCGAGGATGTCAATAGACTTTCAACTGCACATGTCCTTTGTGGAAACTCCATCACCACTCTTGCCCCACAATATTCCTGTCCACTGTGGATGCTGTAAAGATCCCCATCACCCACCAGCCATTTTTACCTTAGGCACACTCATCCTCCTCCATCTCATTCACACTATCTATATTCACATCAGGTGGCACACACCTGTCCTTGCCCCATGTGCAGTTCTTAGCCTCCCCTTCTTCCAACACAATGTGTGACATCCCACCATCCCTTCTTCCCATCTCCACCCCGCCACCATCATTCACTGTCATCCACCGTGCCTGGTTCTCAGTGCCTCTGCTCATGGGCTAGAAGGTGTATTGATTAGCACCAGGCTTCCAAACACAAAATGCATCAGAATTCGTCTTACCTGATGTGGATCATTGCCATGTGAAATTGTACCTGTTGTGAATATTGACTGGACGTATCCACGTACCATCTGTTTTAACATGTTCAACATTTTCCTGACATAATCTTGTCACAGTTTGTATCATGCATTTTTCAAGCCTTCCTGACAAAAACTGGAGCTTAAGGGTACAACTTACAATCATCATTGGACATCTGCAATATAGTTAGATGTATTGTTAGTTTCTTTTCTTTCTACATAAATGGTCAGGAAGCATAACTAGGTTAAGAATCGGCTGTAGGTTTCCAGTGTACCTCACACAGCTAACAGAAAGCATTTAGCTGTTGAGATACTCGGACAATGGGTATCTCTGTTGCCGTACCATTGGCAGCAATGGAGTTGTTATTGTTGGCCATGTCTAGTTATTCTGAGTGCTGCAGAGAAATTTCAAGCAGGTATGGATAGTATAAGTGAAATGGTGATGATGTGGCAGATGGAATATAATATTCAGCGCTCTGGGGCGGGGTGCTGGTGTGGTCAACAGCACACTTCATTGGTGTCAGGAGTGGGATTAGAAATTAATGACAAGATTGAAGAGCTATGACATCAGTTGGAGCACCTTAAGACCCAAAGAATAAGTCGAGGGACCAAGCAGTCTGCCCCCACTGCATCCCCGGGCTGGGCTCCCAAAGACAGGACACTGATGCAGAGGAGAACCTGGAAGCAGAGCATCATGCCTTCCCAAGAAACTCCGATGGGGTCAGTGTACCCAGGCTCCTCCACCCAGGGGACATGGCAGAGTGCATCATCCACCTCCCTCGTGGCCTGCACCAGGGAACCCAAGACTCCACAGCCATGGGAGGATGGGCAACATGGCAGGCACCACTGACACACCAAAGCAAGAGGAAGACCAATAATTAACGTGGTAAGGTCCAACCTGAAGCTCCCCAGTTACAATGGTGCCAGCCGCTTGGAGTCTTACCTGATGCAGGTCAAACTTGCTGCATGGCACAATGGGTGGAGCCCTACCGAGACGGCAGGGCACCTTGCCTTGGTGCTGGGGGGGCCCTCCTTGATCTAAGGCCAGCTGAGCAGCATCATTACAGAGTCGCCGCATGGCCGACCATTTTCGGGTCGCAAGAACATTGGGCAAGCTGCGCGAACACTTCTATTGGCCTGGGTACAGGCAGGACGTGGAGCTGTTTTATGTATTGCTGCAACGTCTGCACATCCCAGAAGGGACTGAGCTGCCCGTCTAGGGTGCCAATGTAGTATCATCTGGTTGGGGCCCCAGAATGGATCTGCTGTCCCTCTCGGAAGAAGGGACTAATCCCCCAAGCTCGGAGCCACTGGAAGAGCGTTGGGGTTTCCTGAGCAACAGAGAGCACTCGTGCTGCACTGGGACTAGCTGGCACTGTATTAGCTTTTGGCTACCACCAGCCCAGTGAGGCCGAAGGAAAGAAGTGACACTCTGGGTGTCCTGCCTCTTGCCTCATAAATAATGCCTCACGTGAGGGAGTTTGGACTTTGTTGTGGATTCTAGGGTTCTCAAGGACAGCTGACCCCACAGGTGGGTGCAGTGTATCCCTCCAGCATTCCTAGTGGCCAGCACTATTTATTTTCTTGTTTTAAAATGTTTTCCTGGTGGGATGTTCAAGTTCATTTATTGTTACCTTTTAGCTAGGGTTATAGAAGTTATTTGCATGTGTGGTTGTGGGTTCATCCTGACTGTAACCGGAGTATGTGACCATCACCTCCCCATCTGTATGTGACTGAGAGGGTTCTCTCCCTGGGTCATAGAGCCTGGTCTGTTTTGTGCTTGTCGCAATAAAACCTGCAGCTGAGCGAAATGAGCTTCTCGTCTGTCATCATGGACCAATTGCTTGCCACAACATGGAAAATATCTTGGTAGAAAAAAAATTGAAAAGCAAAGTATTTTTACAGTGTTGAGAGATTGTAAGGTGTAGGCATTCAAAGGAACCAAGGTGTACTGAAAACTAATGTGAGGGTAAAGCTGGAAATCAAAAAGACAAATGATACGCTGGGCTTTAGTGCAAAGAATTTGAGTACAAGAGTAAAGTTGACTTATTGCAAACATATACAGGGTTGTGGTGAGGCAATGCCTCAAATATTGTGTGCAGTTCTAGTCCTCCTACCTAAGGAAGGATATAAACAGAGTACAGTGAAGATTCACCACATAGAGTTTGGGATAGGGGTTTGGTTTGAGGAGAGACTAATGAGACTGGACAATACACTCTAGTGTTTGGAAGAATAACAAGTGTTCCTCATTAAGACATAGAAAGTTGTTACAGAAATCAAGGTAGATGCAGGATTGATATTCCCCTCATTGGGGTGTCTTGACCCAAGAGTTAAACTAGGACAGACTTTCAAGACTGAGATACAAAGAGGACAGTAGTAAAACTTTGAAATTCTCTAAGGAGCCAGTGGAAGCCCAGTCCCTGAGTAAGTATTCAGATCAATAGAGTTGGATCTTGAAGAGAATCGCAGGACACAGACGAAGTTCAGAAAGCATTGTTGAGGTAAAAGGTTAGTGCTGACCTTACTGAATTCAGTTGGCAGGCTGAATGAGCTACACCTGCTACTATTTCCCTATGCTTGCTAACCAGACAAGGTCCTGTTTTACCACTTCACTCTGAGTGAAAACAACTCAAACACTAATTGAAACATCATTTCCCCAGTTTCACTCTATATCATGGATGGCCTGAATGGCCTTTGCAGATAACTGCAGCGGTGATTTAAGGAATCAAGAATTATGAAATCTAATTCCTTGGCAATTATCTACCTACCACTACACACCCCAGCTCTGTTGGCATTGCCTCCCACTGTCCTCACTCATCATAGGGACTACCTCCACCACACACACACTCATCATGAATCCCACCACTGTGGGTGCTCTCCTTACTCAATTATGATACTACCTCCTGTCCTTACCAACTGCTTTCAGGGAAAAATACCGTCTATGAATTCTGTTCCCCCACCCTCTCTTCCCTTTATTTTTATCCACTGTAAGTTCCTCCCACTTCACTGCTCCTATCTTTACCTCATGCTGGTTCCTCCCACCTCACTTCTGCTCATCTTTCCAGCCTCCATTTGTCACCTATATTGTGTTCTCATTACTCTGCCTTTACTGCCCATAGAAACACAGAAACATGGAAAGCCTACAGCACAATACAGGCCCTTTGGCCCACAAAGCTGTGCTGAACGTGTCCTTACTTTAGAAATTACCTAGGGTTACCCATAGCCCTCTATTTTTCTCAGCTCCATGTACCTATCCAGGAGTCTCTAAAGAGACCCTATTGTATCCGCCTCCACCACCATCACTGGCAGCCCATTCCATGCACTCACCACTCTCTGTGTAAAAAAAACTTACCCCTGACATCTCTGTACCTGCTTCCAAGCACCTTAAAACTGTGCCCTCTGGTGTTAGTCATTTCAGCCCTGGGAAAAAGCCTCTGACTATCCACACGATCAATGCCTCTCATCATCCTATACACCTCCCTCAGGTCACCTCTCATCCTCCGTTGCTGCAAAGAGAAAAGGCCAAGTTCACTCAACCTATTCTCATAAGGCATGCTCCCCAATCCAGGCAACATCCTTGTAAATCTCCTCTGCACCCTTTCTATGGTTTCCACATCCTTCCTGTAGTGAGGCAACCAGAACTGAGCATAGCACTCCAAGTGGGGTCTATATAGAACCAGGGTCCTGTATAGCTGCAACATTACCTCTCAGCTCCTAAACTCAATACCATGATTGATGAAGGCCAATGAACCATAATGCCTTCTAACCACAGAGTCAACCTGCGCAACAGCTTTGAGTGTCCTATGAATTCAGACCCCAAGATCCCTCTGGTCCTTCACACTGCCAGGATCATCACACTATCATTAATACTATATTCTGCCATCATATTTGACCTACCAAAATGAACCACCTCACACTTACCTGGGTTGAACTTCATCTGCCACTTCTCAGCCCAGTTTTGCATCTTATTGATGTCCTGCTGTAACCTCTGACAGCCCTCCACACTATCTACAACACCCCCAGCCTTTGTGTCATCAGCAAATTTACTAACCCAGCCCTCCACTGCCTCATCCAGGTCATTTATAAAAATCACGAAGAGTAGGGATCCCAGAACAGATCCCTGAGGCACACCACTGGTCATTGACCTCCATGCAGAATATGACCTGTCTACAACCACTCTTTGCCTTCTGTTGGCAAGCCAATTCTGGATCCACAAAACAAGGTCCCCTTGGATCCCATGCCTCCTTACTTTCTCAGTAAGCCTTGCATGGGGTACCTTATCAAATGCCTTGCTGAAATCCATATACATTACATCTACTGCTCTACCTTCATCAATGTGTTTCGTCACATCCTCAAAAAATTCAGTCAGGCTCGTAAGGCACGACCTGCTTTTGACAAAGCCATGCTGACTATTCCTAATCATATTATGCCTCTCCAAATGTTCATAAACCCTGCCTCTCAGGATCTTTTCCATCTAATTACCAACCACTGAAGTAAGGCTCACTGGTCTATAATTTCCTGGACTATCTCTACTCCCTTTCTTGAATAAGGGAACAACATCTGCAACCCTCCAATCCTCCAGAACCTCCCCCATCCCCATTGATGATGCAAATATCATCGACAGAGGCTCAGCAATCTTCTCCCTAGCCTCCCACAGTAGCCTGGGGTACATCTCATCTGGTCCCGGTGACTTATCCAACTTAATGCTTTCCAAAAGCTCCAGCACATCCTCTTTCTTAATATCTATATGCTCAAGCTTTTCTGTCCGCTGTAAGTCGTCCCTGCAATCGCCAAGATCCTTTTCTGTAGTGAATACTGAAGCAAATTATTCATTAAGTACCTCTGCTATCTCCTCCGGTTCCATACACACTTTTCCACCGTCACATTTGAGTGGTCCTATTCTTTCATGTCTTATCCTCTTACTCTTCACATACTTGTAGAATGCCTTGGGGTTTTCCTTAATCCTGTCCGCCAAGGCCTTCTCATGGCTCCTTCTGGCCCTCTTAATTTCATTCTTAAGCTCCTTCCTGTTAGCCTTATTATCTTCTAGATCTCTATCATTACCAAGTTTTTTGAAGCTTTTGTAAGCTTTTCTTTTCTTCTTGACTAGATTTGCAACAGCCTTTGTACACCACAGTTCCTCTACCCTACCATCCTTTCCCTGTCTCATTGGAACGTACCTATGCAGAACTCCACTCAAATATCCCCTGAACATTTGCCACATTTCTTCCGTACATTTCCCTGAGAACATCTGTTCCCAATTTATGCTTCCAAGTTTCTGCCTGATAACCTCATATTTCCCCTTACTCCAATTAAACGCTTTCCTAACTTTTCTGTTCCTATCCCTTTCCAATGCTATGGTAAAGGAGATAGAATTGTGATCACTATCTCCAAAATTCTCTCTCACTGAGAGATCTGTCACCTGACCAGGTTCATTTCCCAATACCAAATCAAGTACAGCCTCTCCTCTTGTAGGCTTATCTACACACTGTATTAAGAAACCTTCCTGAGCACACCAAATAAGCACCACGCCATCTAAACCCCTCACTCTAGGGAGATGTCAATCAATATTTGGGAAGTTAAAATCTCCCACCACGACAACCCTGTTATTATTACACCTTTCCAGAATCTGTCTCCCTATCTGCTCCTTGATGTCCCTGTTACTATTGGGTGGTCTATAAAAAAAACACCCAGTAGAATTATTGACCCCTTCCTGTTCCTAACTTCCACCCACAGAACTCCGTAGACAATCCCTCCATGACTTCCCCCTTTTCTGCAGCTGTGACACTATCTCTGATCAGCAGTCCACGCCCCCACCTCTTTTGCCTCCCTGCCTGTCCTTTCTGAAACATCTAAAGTCTGGCACTCGAAGTAAGCATTCCTGTCCCTGAGCCATCCAAGTCTGTGTAATGGCCACTACGTCATAGCTCCAAGTACTGATCTATGCTCTAAACTCATCCGCTTTGTCCATAATACACCTTGCATTAAAACAGACACATCTCAAACCATCAGTCTGAGTGTGTCCCTTCTCTATCACCTGCCTATCCTCCTTCTCACACTGTCTACAAGCTTTCTCTATTTATGAGCCAACTGCCCCTTCCTCCGTCTCTTCAGTTCGGTTCCCACCCCCCCCAGCAATTCTAGTTTAAACTCTTCCCCAGTAGCCTTAGCAAACCTCCCCGCCAGGATATTGGTCCCCCTCGGGTTCTAGTGCAACCCATCCTTTTTGTACAGGTCACGCCTGTCCCAAAAGAGGTCCCAGTGATCCAGAAACGTATGCCACATTAAGTAGCGGTAAGTAGAATGCTACTACACTTAGGGCTTCGGAGTTTGAGTTCAATTCCGATAATGAGTTTGTCTGCCAACCCCGTGATAGCTGGGTTTCCTCCGGGTGCTCAGTTTCCTCCCACAGTCCAAAGACTTACTGCTTAGTAGGTTAATTGGTCATTGTAAATTGTTCTGTGATTAGGCTAGGGTTAAATAGGTGAGTCGCTGGGCTGTGCGGCTGACTGGGGCCACAAGGGCCCATTCCGTGTTGTATCTCTAAATAAAGAGTAATTTACAGGTGCACATTACCAGATATTCTTACTGACAGTGAACAATTTCTCTCAACCCTCCTGCCTTCCTTCCTCGCAACCTTACTTGATGTGAATAGTTACTGCACTGATTTACTCCATCATTCTTGGCTGAAACTCTGTGACCTTCCCAGTTACTGCTCTATCCAATTTCCCATGGTTTTCATCCTGAATCTGGTGGTCCATCGCTCTGCATTCAATGGTTCCCCATTCTGCATCAAATAGTTTTACACCCTATACAGTGGAATCATGAGCAGAGTAGAGAAAAAGGTTGGCAAAGAATTGCCTGAAGAAAAATCATGAATATGTGGCATAATATCCAAATATTACAGTGTATCAGTGCATTCTAAAAGGACCCAAATAAAGCTCATGGTTTTCAATTGCTGTCACAGTTTAGAGTGAAGAAGACAATGGAGACAGTCCAGCCAAGGACCAGGTTAGCAACACCTAAAATCTATGGTCCCAAACCAATGAAAACCTTCCCAGAGTTCATCAATTATCCAGACTGCTCCTTAGAAAGGATGGATGAATGTCTGCCAGCTAGAGCAGAGAAGACCCACATCTCCAGTTTAATTGTGAATTCATCTGAAGATCTGTTTGTTTTTTCCAGGAACGGTAAGGAAGCAGGTGAAACATTCCATATTTTAACACATTGCAATGATTGAAAACACATGGCCCTTTATGCTTATGGTGAGGACTACAAAAACAATCTGTTTGCTGCACTGTAGCAAGCATACAGCCACCCTATTCATGGTTAAAGATGTATACAGCTATGACACAAAGTTCCAATAAGTTCTGGGGTATGGTATAAGTGGATGAAACATTTTTTTAGAAACTGAAACAGTGACGTGCGCAGCTTTTAAAAATGTATTATGTGAGTCATTATTCCACCAACTCCCCTTTTGAAAATTAAGATTGTTCAATGTGGCATGGTGCCTCTCTGCTGGCTTGCTTGGTGTAAGTCCGGAAAAGCTGCAGTAATTACTCCCTCTTCCACCTTCATTCTTTTCCATTTCCCCATTCTTGCTCCCATCTTATCGCTTCCCTTCTCCTCACCCCCATCACCTCTCTCTGGTGCCCCTTCTCCTTCCCTTTCTCTCATGGTCCACTCTCCTCTCCTATCAGATTCCTCCTTCTTCAGCCCTTTAACTTATCCACCTGTCACCTCCCGGCTTCTCATTCCATGCCCCCTCCCCCACCCACTCACCTGGCTTCACCTATCACCTGCCAAATTGTTCTCCTTCCCCTTCCCCTATTTCTTATTCTGGCTTCTTCTCCTTTCCTTTCCAGTCCTGATGAAAGGGTTTCAGCCTGAAATGTCGACTGCTTAATCCGCTCCATAGATGCTGCCTGACCTGCTGAGTTCCTCTAGCATTTTGTGCATTGCTCTGAATTTCTAGCATCTGTAAAAGAGCTATGATAAGATGGATTTCAGGAGGGAGAGATGATAATGCAAGAAACAGGGGAGGTTAGGCAACATTTAGGTCTTGAGCTGTGTGAACTACTGAATAACTATCTAAAATGCAAAACTGTATTAAATCTACAAGATTGTTAATGCGGTTAGTTGAGGGATGAAAGGTTATTCCTCCAACGTACATTGAGCTCCTTTGCAATAGAGTGCTAGAGAGATCATAGGATGGAAGATTTAACAAGAATGACAACTGATAGCTCAGGGTAATGTCTGTAAAGTTAATAGAGATGTTCCATAGAGCCGACACTTCATCTACACATGGCCTTCTTAATTTCGAGGACACCAAGTGATGAGTTGTAACTAGTTTACTAAATCCACAGATGTACAAGGAAATTGTTGTTTCACCTGGAAAGAGTAGTTCTTAGTCTCTATAAAGATAAGGATGAGGTAAAAGAGCAGGCTTTCATCTCCTTCACTTGAATAGGAAGGTATCATGTTAAGGGATGTGCGTTTGGGAGAGGTTGCAAAGTAAAGGATGTGCAGAGGGAATTATCTCTTTGGAATGTAGACAGGTTAAAGGATGGTGGCATTATAATGGAGTTGTGGAATTTGCAGAGGATGAGCACTTGAATGTGTGAAGCTAATCAGTGGAAAGTTAGGGGTAGAAAAGACAATCAGGTTTCTAGGAGGGTGGTTTATGAGTATGGGCAGAAGTACAAGAAAGTTTTGATATTACTTTACAGTGTATTGGTTATAACAATGACAGGTGAAGAGAAAGAAGAGAGTATGTAGGGAAAAGAAGTTAAATTAGACCTACTAGTGAAGGAGCCTTTGGTGTTCAGGGTATGAGATTACCACATTAACCAGAATACTTTTGGCTTCAGTATAATGTTACTGTAACCTCAGAATCTTCCAATTATATGGCTAGAGAAGCGATCCAACCAATCAGTTTAGATAGTTTCTTAAGGGATATTTTTCTACCTTTGTGAATCTTGAATCTTCTGATAATTAGGGCATTTTTTTTACAAAAATTGTGCTGTCAACTCAGATGGAACCATCTAATATTTAGATATAACTGAATCTTTAGGTCAATTGGGTGTCAAGTCAGAAGGATAAACTATGTATTTTTACATAATAGAAAAAATACTGCAAATGTAGGAAATCTGAAAAGAAAACAGATATTGGAAACTCTAAGCAGGTTAGGCAACATAGAGCACTTCACATGATATTAGGGCCTGATATAGCACCTAAGAGAAAATTAGTCAGTTCTTATGAGATTACAGTTCCATCTGTAGGAACTCACAAGATAAAGCAATATTTGGAGATAGTTTCATGTGGAAAAGCTGCTGCTGGTGGGAAGATCTATGATTTAGACCTTCAGCTCATGGTTTGCCAAGTCGTCGCTGATGACTATTCCTTCTTTCTGTTTAACATCAGCTCCCGGTGATGCTGTGCCTCTGTCAGATGACATGCAGAGTGAAGTATCTGAGGATTCGATGGAAGATGTGAAGCTGCATTATGGAATTCAATACAACCGCTATAAGTCGGAACTTTATCTCACCATTATTGAAGGTAAAGTTGGTTCAGTATCATTAAGAGTGCAGTGCAAAGGAGGTTGGTTGGTGTTAATGAAGGTTCAGTGCAAAGGAGAAGATTGGCATTAAAGATATAAGTAATAATGATTTGATTTCAATATAATTTATTGCATAGGCAATCATACCTAGGGTATAAATGCCTTGAAAATTAGCCTTTTTTATAAGAGCCATGTTTTATTCCATCATTACTCATGTTAAGGTTCTTACAATGATACAATAATATGCACTAACATGACCTGAACATTAGGCTCAGGAGGATATCATCACACTACCTGTCAGAAAAGTTGGAACACATATTTAGATAATCATGGTCATACAATGCAATCTATTTAGTCCCCTACACCCACAAATTATAATATAAAAGATACTTCTCTAAAATATATTCTTTCCCCTTCTTTAGATTTTGCTCTCCTAGTCAGTACCTATGCACAACACAATAGTACCTGGTCTCTTTCCCTTCACTGTGGCTGAGGAAACGTCCTGGCCATTCAAAGTAAATTTATTATAAAAGTACATACCACCCTGAGAAAGACAATGGCATCAAGTTTGTCCATGGTAAATTTCAATCATTGCTTCCACGCAGAGTTTAATAGTAAAGAGCTAATCCAAGATAATTTCCTATGAAAAATATATTTTTGGCTAATATTTCAGAGCAGGTGTGATGAAGCCTCCAAACACAGTGAATTTGGTGTTTGTGATTTATCATTAGGGAATAGGAATATTATAATTACTTAGGCAAAATTTCCTATTCCACCTCAAATTCAGCTACAGAAATTACAATCTCCCACTCTTTGCCCCACCCTCATTCCCCAATACTTCAGTTTCTGGTTTCTTTAACTTCCAACCTTTGATATTGTCAATGCAGTGAAGAACCATTTGTGACAGGGAAAGCTCAAATACCTCCACCCACAATACTTTGTGGTGGTTAAGGGTAGCCCAATGACTTTTCCTTTCAATTTCTCACAGGATTCTGCAGAAAGGAAAGCAAGAAATAGGGACAGGTGGTCTCTTACTTTCAGATTTCCAAAGTGCTGTTCAACCAGTAATGTACTCTTGAAATTGAACCACTAATTCGAGGGCACATGGCCAAGTGGTTAAGGCATTCGACTAGCAACCTGAAGGTCGTGAGTTCGAGCCCCAGCTGAGGCAGCGTGTTGTATCCTTGAGCAAGGCACTTAACCACACGGTGCTCTGCGACAACACTGGTACCAAGCTGTATCAGCCCTTGCCCTTCCCTTGGACAATGTTGGTGTCGTGGAGAGGGGAGACTTGCAGCATGGGCAACTGCTGGTCTTCTATACAACCTTGTCCAGGCCTGCGCCCTGGAGAGTGAAGACTTTCCAGGCACAGATCCATGGTCTCGCAAGACTCACGGATGCCTTTATACTTTTTTTTATAATTCGATGGCAAGCACAGTTGTCAATTGTGTGCATCAGGTTACCATGAACAGCACCAGACAAAAAGTCATTTGGTCCAAGCCTAGCCTGTGCTGCTTTCTAACATGAGTCACCTAATCTTGATCCTATTCCCCACTTGCAAAGTCTTGTAAAAACATGTATATAGCAGAGATTGTACTTCCTAACCACACTGTGTTGTAACCATCCTGTTAAACATTTTTTTATTATTTTGACTTTGAGCCATTAGAATTATAGTGCCACACACCAGCAAAGCATCACTTATTATTTAATCCCTTATAATCCTTCACAAACTGGAAGGTTTCTGTTAGGATATCATAAATCATCATCCTATAGTTCCAAGTCTCCTAGTTAATATACTCTACCACAGTATAGTGATTGCAATCGAGTCCCCTTTGGGACCGGATGGAAAAGAGATGAAATTCATGTTCAGTATCTCAATGACAACACTGGTATTCTAATATCTTCTGGCAGTGGAAAAAACCTTTTGAATTTTGGACTTCCTCACTTAGAGTTGCTAAACTACCTACTATCATTTTTTTTTTAATTTGATATTGATTTTTTTTATTCCAAAATTGTGGTGAGAGCCCTGCTGTGGTACATTAGCTGATATCCTCCAAAGATACTTTCAGGGTTGAAACCCCTCCATTAACTATTTCTTGGGTCCTTATTTATTAAACCCTCAATTGTTAGATGTTGAATAATATTACTGCCATGGCCCCACACCTAGCCTTGTTTGAATCTTGTTTTATTGTCTTCCAGCCCAAAACACAAACATGGTGGAAAACGTGAACCGCAGTGATAGTTACGTGGTAGCTGCCTTGATCACGAAACTTGGGAAGGCTGAGGCCGAGACCTCTATCCAGGCAAAGACCCTGCACCCGGTTTGGCAAGAGACTCTGACATTCCCCGTCTTAGAGGAACATATGCGGGGGGCAACTTTAACCGTGGCTGTCTACAGCTGTGATAAGTATTCCAGGCAGAGCTGTGTGGGGGAAGCTCAGCTCAAGCTGTGTGATGTGGCAGTAGAAGAAAGGACGGAGTGCTGGATCAGACTGACAGCCCCTCTAAAGGTACCTTTCTTCTTCCTCCCCAGTTCAACCTGCTCACTGATGTTGCTAAGTGGTGGAACCTTAGGGATGATAAGCATCTCTGAAAAGCAGTGCGCCTCTGTGTCATCAATGGAGCAACTGCCTGTAGGATGTGAAAATATCTTGGTTTGATTATTATAACTTTTTTTTAAAAAGGGAAGTATTTGCTTTAGAATTGACCAGTGTTTCAAAATGGGAGTTAGAAATGTGTTGTTTGTCGCTAATGGAAAATGTACAGTAAATCAACTGTATTTCTAAAAGAATTAATTTACAGTGTGGATGCTTTGCAGCAAGAGTTCCAGTGTTTCGAACCAGTAACAATGAAAACGGTGATATATTTCCCTCTCCCTGAACAGGGAGAAATGGCAGTGCCTCCGCTTCCTAAGGAGGTTGAGGCGAGCTCCACTGACAGCATCCTGACAAGTTGCATCTCCATCTGGTATCTGGTCTGGAAGCGGATGAGCATCGAGCCAGAAGTCCCTACAAAGGACTGTTGGAACAGCTGAGAGGATCATAGGGGCCTCCCTACCATCCATCGAGGACATTTAGCAGGAGTGTTGTGTGTGCACTGTTGTCTCTAGGCTGAGGATAATGCCCTCCAACACTGGTGTCTTTTGGCTGAGGTGACAGATCACTAACACTGGTGTCTCTAAGCTGAGGATAATCCCTCCAACACTGGTGTCTTTTGGCTGAGGTGACAGATCACTAACACTGGTGTCTCTAAGCTGAGGATAATCCCTCCAACACTGGTGTCTTTTGGCTGAGGTGACAGATCACTAACACTGGTGTCTCTAAGCTGAGGATAATGCCCTCCAACACTGGTATCTTTTGGCTGAGGTGACAGATCACTAACACTGGTGTCTCTAAGCTGAGGATAATGCCCTCCAACACTGGTGTCTTTTGGCTGAGGAGACAGATCACTAACACTGGTGTATCTAGGCTGAGGTGACCAATCTCCAACAAATCCTTTCTCACCAGAGACCACAGGCCCAGCCTCCCTCCGTTTCTGCACAATCTATTAGAAAGCCTGTCACTGTCCTCGGCACAGTATTTCCCTGGATTGGGAATTCACTGCCTCAACAGCCAGGCGACATGATTACAGGAATTGTGCAGTTTTAATTATTCATCTGGAGGGAATAACTCTACTGTCATGGCACTTGTTTAGATTTTAACATATGCTTTCAATGTCTTCATAAAAGTAGTAGACAAGGTAAATGTGGAGCAGTGGATTTGTAACGCGTTTTTCTCTTTATCACAAATAGGACTGATGGGAATCCAGTTAGGTTTGTTCACTTCATAGAAAAGTACAGCACAGGAACAGGCCATGTCGCCCACAGAGTTGTGCTGAAGCAGCTAAAAAGCAAATCAAGAACATCCAAACACTACTCTGTCCTACCTACACCATGTCCATATCCTTGCATCTTCTTATATCCATGTGCCTATCCGACCGGCTCTTAAAAGCTTCCAATGTACCACCATACCAGGCAGTGCATTCCAGGCATCCACAACTCTCTGAGTAAAATAATTCACCCAGTATTGACATGTCTTTCAGAATTCCTCGCTTGGTGAGATCTTGCTTTCCATCAACTTCCTTCCGGCTGCTAACCGTCTGATTGTCATCATTATGAAGGCACAGAACTTAAATCCCAACAAGCTGAATGATCTGATAGGTAAAGGAACCGTTTCTGTCTCAATGTGCATATTCTTTATTTTATTTTAAAATCATTTACCTTTGCTCTTGTGTTCCTGTGTCACATGATGTTCTCTGATTAAGGTGAAGAGCAGTGTGTAACGAATTGCTGTGGCATTTTCCTCCAGTGATAACCTCACAGGTGTTCATAGGGTCATGGAATCATACAAGCATGAAACATACGTCAAGTCCACCCCTATCAAGCATCCATTTACACTAATCCAACATTAACCCATGTCACCATCAATTCCCCTCTTATTCTATCACTCATTTAAACACCAGGAGCAACTTACAATGGCCAATTATTCTATCAGCCTGCACGTACTTGAGCTAGGGGAGAAATTAGAACCGAAGTCAAAGGACTCCACACAGAGAGCATTGACGGTCTGGAGTGAATCTAGGACACTGGAGCTGTGCAGCAGCAGCTATGCCAGGCACCCTACCGTGCTACCCATCAGATTTGGCCTCTGCTTACTGCCTTTCCAGGTGCCTCCTACTTAAATATAAAGTAAGTCCTTGCCCTATAAGCTTACCACTGTCTGATAATAACACACGCAAAATGCTGGGGGAACAGGTGTGGCAGTATCTATGGAAATGGAAAAACAGTAAACATTTCGGGCGAAGACGCTTCTTCAGGGCTGAAAAGGAAGGGGAGAAAACACTCTTTTCAGCATCTTCCCTCTTCCCCTTCAGTTCTGAAGAAGTTGTTTTGACCCGAAATGCCCACTGTTTATTCATTTCCATAAATGCTGCCTGGCCTACTGAGTTCCTGCAGCATTTTGTGTGTGTTGCTTTGGATTTCCAGCATCTGCAGTCTTTCTCATGTTTATGACTGACTGATAATCGGCCAAGTTCTCCCATTCCCCACTTGCAAGCCCCAACAATTTGCAGCTAAGTTTTCAGTAAAGTTTGCAGGTGCTTTATAATCTCAGTTGCTTCACCATTTGATCACAACCTAGGCCAATGATGACCAAATATGGCATAATAGTGAGCAGAAATTACTTTACCTCCCAAAACTCTAGTCTATTACTCCCACAACTAAGAACTAGCAGAAGCTACTCTGCCAGCTTCTGGCAGATCAGAGCAATGAGCAGCCCCCGGGGATCAGAAGCATAAGCGGCAGCTCTAACTTTTAATGTAACTGAGCTGGGGAGCCATCCTACTTTGAAAGCTTTTGCAAAAAGTAATGACTGAGTGGTGCAGCTGTTTTATTAAAACTGTGATTTAACTATCTCTTATCTGTTAATGTTTTTCCAACTAACCAACAGGGCCTTGTTTGAAAATAAGCCCTAATCTCTACAAATAAACTAAATAAATTGGCACAGTAAAACTCAATTATTTCCACCCAGGAGCAGTATATATTCAGGGCAGTCTGCATAGCAATTAAAGTCCTATTGTTTTGAAAAATTAAAATGAAACTAGATTTGATCAGAAGCACAATTACACATAACTATAAGACTTAGCTACAGAAAATATAAAAGCCATGTAAAAAGGCAAAGTTATGAATGACATGGGGGCTTTCAATATGCAGGGTGGTTGGGGAAAATCAGGTTGGTGCTGGATTTCAAGATAAGGAATTTGCAGAATGCCTACAAGATGGCTTATTTGAGCAGTTCGTAGCTGAGCCCACTTTAAAAAAAAGGCAGTTCTGTATTTGGTGTTGTGTAGTGAACCAGATTTGATTAGGGAGTTTAAGGCAACGGAACCCTGAGGAGTCAGTGGTCATAATATGATAGAATTCACCCTGTATTTTGAGAAGAAGAAACTAAATTCAGATGCATCAGTATTACATGTGAAGTAAAAGGAACTACAGAGGTATCAGAGAGGAGCTGGCCAAAGTGATTGGAAGGGACTAGCAGGGATGATGGCAGAAGAGCAATGACTGGAGATTCTGGGAGGTGGTCGGAAGGCTCAGGATCGATTCATCCTAAAGAATAGGATGGCACAACTTTAGCTGACAAGAAAGTCAAAGAGAGCATACAAGCAAAAGAGAGAGAATATAACATAGCACAAATTATTGACAAACTAGCAGATTGGGAGGCTTTAAAAAAACAGAAGGAATTAAAAAACAAGGAGAGAAAAACGAAATATGAAAGTAAGCTAGATAA
Source organism: Mobula hypostoma (assembly GCF_963921235.1). NCBI lineage: Eukaryota > Metazoa > Chordata > Chondrichthyes > Myliobatiformes > Myliobatidae > Mobula > Mobula hypostoma. The sequence continues at coordinate 68,275,799 of NC_086107.1, read as the reverse complement.
TAATATAAAAGGATATCAAAAGTTTCTTCAGATATATAAAGAGTTAGAGAGGTGAGAGTGGATAATGGACTCCTGGAAAATGATGCTGAAGAGTTGTTATGGTCAAGGAAATGGTGGACAAACTCAGTATTTTGCATCAGTTTTCACTGCGGAAGACACCAGAAGTCTGCCAGAAATTTGAGAGTGTCAGGGAGCAGAAGTTACTGTAGCTGCTATTACTAAGGAAAAGGTGCTTGAGAAGCTGAAAGGTCTGAAAGTAGATATGTCAGCTTAATCAGATGGACTACACCCCAGGGTTCTGAAAGAGGTAACTGGAGAGATTGTGGAGGGATTAGTAATGATCTTTCAAAGAATCACTAGATTCTGGAATGGTTCTAGAGGCCTGGAAAATTGCTGATGTCTCTTCACTCCTTAAGAAGGGAGGGAGGTAAAGGACAGGAAATTAAAGGCCAGTTAGTCTGACCTCAGTGGTTGGGAAGATGTTTGAGTCCATTATTCAGGATGAAGTTTTGGGTTACTTCGGTGATAAGATTGGCCGAAGTCAGCATGGTTCCCTGATGGGGAAATCTTGCCCGACAAATCTGTTGGAATTCTTTGAGGAAGTAACAGGTAGAATAACAAAGGAGATTCAGTGGATCTTGTTTACTTGGGTTTTCGGAAGGCCTTTGACAAGGTGCCACGCATGAAGCTGTTAAACAAGGTAAGAGTCCGTGGTATTACTGTAAAGATATTTGCATGGATAGAAGATCGACTGACTGGCAGAATGCAAAGAGTGGGAATAAAGGCCTTTACTGGTTGGCTGGCAATGATTAGTGGTGCTCCACAGGGTTTGACATTCTTTTCATGTTATATGTTAATGATTTGGTGATGAAATTGATTGCTTTCTGGCCAAGCTTGTAGAAGATACAAAGATAAGTAGAGGGGCAGGTAGTGTTGAAGAAGCAGGGTGTCTGCAAAAGAACTTAGACAGATTAGGAGAATGGCCAAAGAAGTGACAGATAGAATACAGTGTAGGGAAGAGAAGGAATGACAATTCTAAATGGGTAGCAATTGCAGAAATCAGAGGTGCAAAGGGACTTGGGATTCTCATACAGCATTCCCCAAAGGTTGACTTGCAGGCTGAGTCAGAAGGCAAATGTAATGTTAGCATTCATTTTGAAAGAACTAGAATACAAAAGAAAGGATGTAATACATTGGCCAGAATGCACTTGGAGTATCGTGAACAGTTTTAGGCCCCTCATCTAAAAAATGCTGAGTTGGCATTGTAGAGGGTCCAGAGGAGTTTCACAAGAATGATCCTGGGAATGAAAAGGTTAACGTATGAGGAGCATTTGATGGCTCTAGTTTTGTACTCACTGGAGTTAGAAGAATGAAGGGGGATCTCATTTAAACCTATTGAATATTGAAAGGCCTAGAATGGACATGGAGAGAATGTTTCACACAGTGGGGGAGTCTAGGACCAGAGGGCACAGCCTTAGAATACAAGGATGCCCTTTTAGAACAAAGATGAGGAGGAATTACTTTAGCGGAGGGTGGTGAATCGGTAGAATTCATTGCCACAGACTGCTGTGGAGATCAAGTTATTAGTATATTTAAAACAGAAGTTGATGAGTTCTTGAATATAAGGGCATTGAAGATTACAGGGAGAAGGCAGCAGAAAGGGATTGAAAGGAATAATAAATCACCCATGATGGAATTGCTAAAAGATTTGATGGGCTGAATGGCCTAATTGTGCTCCTAACTTATGGTCTTTTGGTCTTAACCGTGCCCAGTATTTAAGAATATAATCCAGGCCAATCCTCACTGTAAATTGAAGCATTTCTCCACTGTCAGGTGCCCTGGGTATCATATGCAATGCTATTTTCACTTGTTCATGATGGATATTAATAGTGAAGGAATAGCTTTTTGGAAAGCTGAGGATAAAGAGTAAAAGGATAGTTCTTGGAAAGGTGATGCTTCTTGATTAGTAAGGGCATCAATATTTATGGGGAGAAGGCAAGAGGCTGGGGTTGAGAGAAAGAAAAAATCAGCCATGATGGATTGGCGGAGCAGACTCCTATTTCCACCGTTCTTAAATAGACTAAGGCATCTTCTACAATTAAGTATATCCTGTGAGTGGTGTATGTATTCAGCCATAGCGCTGAGAACATTTTTCCATTTTCTGCCTGTGGAGACAGGTTCACTGTCAGATTTAATCCATCTAGATTAAGATTCCATCAGCTCTGCACCACTTGGGGACCTTGGCCAATTTAGAGGTCTGCTTCTGTGTCGTTTTAATCTCTATGATTTATCTTGAGTACAATATTCAGTTAGTTTTAAATAATGATTTGGTTGGGCACTCAAGATTTGTTTGTTGTTTTCAACTAACACTGCTACTATAAGAGAAATACAGTGGATTCTGATTCACTGGTTAATCAGGGTAGCCACTTATTTGGGATAAAGAACAAAATCTAATTGAGAAAATTGCGGGGAATCCTTTTGTTTATTTGGGACACAATGCTGCTTAATTAAGACAAGAGACTGCTGCCGAACAGTTTCTAACTAGTGTCAGTTGCATGTACTTGTGTGGCCGTTAGACACTACACCATGCTTAGAGCAAACAGTTTTAAATAGCATCAGTTGTGGGTGTTTGTGTTCGAAAAGCAGTGATTTTTGTCGCTAATAGTTGGCAAGAAATCAGCAGTAAGATTATTCAGAACTATTTTGCTCACTGCAATTTCAAGTATTCAGGTGTGGAGAGGGCAGAAACAGCTGGAAATGAAAATGAAATTATTTCACTACCTCAGTACCAAACAAGAGAAAATCTGCAGATGCTGGAAATCCAAGCAACACACATAAAATGCTGGAGGAACTCGGCAGGCCAGGCAGCATCGATGGAAAAGAATACAACTGATGTTTTGGGCCAAGACCCGTCAGCAGGACTGGAGAAAAAAGATGAGAAGTCCATTTCAGGCCATTTTAGATGATTTTCATCTATCACCTTGTGTTTCTTCTTCTTCCCACCCCCCACCCCCACCCACCTTCTTACTTAGTCTCCTCATCGTTTTTTCTCTGGTCCTGATGAAGGGTCTCGGCCCGGTATGTTGACTGCATTCTTTTCCATAGATGCTGCCCGGCCTGCTGAGTTCCTCCAGCGATATTGACAATCATCTTGAATGTTACAATGAAAATGAAGATTTAGAGGATGCAATCAACTAAAGCATTGTATGAAGGCAGTCCATGATCTGCACTAGGTGCCTGCGATGATTTTGTTCATTTACATTCAATCTAAAGAACCTGGCAGTGAACACTAGATGAATTCCTCTCTCAATAATTATTAGTAACTAATATGCAATTCTATAGTACTGTAGTATTATTGATAGTGTTCTAATTTGTTCCGTATTTCATTTGAATACCTAATTTGTTACTCAGAAGAACAGTAGGTTTTTTTTATACCTTCTACAAAAGGTAGTAGATTCGGCCCAGTACATCACGGGTAAAACCCTAAAAACTATTTAGAACATCTACATGAAACACTGTCATAGGAAAGCAGCATCCATCATCAGAGATCCCCACCACCCAGGTCATGCTCTCATCTTGCTGCTGCCACCAGATATAAGCTACAGAGCCTCAGGACTCGCACAATCAGGTTGAAAAACAGTTACTACCCCTCAACCATCAGGCTCTTGAATAAAAGGGGATAACTACACTCACTTGTCCCATCACTGAAATGTCCCTACAACTAATGATCTGGCTTTAAAGATTCTTTATCTCATTATCTCATGTTCTCATTATTTATTTATATTTGAATTTGCAGAGTTTATTGTCTTCAGCGCTCTGGTTGATCTCTCATTGTTCCTGTTATAGTTATTGTTCTGCAGATTTGCTTGAGTATAATGAATCTGTGTGGTATGTGGTGACATATATGTACTTTGATAATAAAATTTGCTTTGAACTTTTAAAATTATTATCATGAAACTAGCTAATTGGGCCAAAATGTACAGATCCCGATGTGGCTCAATTTACCAGAATCCACTGTATTAGTCACCTTGCACGTAGCCAGGTAGTACAAGCAACGATTTAATAATCACAGATAATGTTTTAGTCATAGAGTAGTACAGGGTGGAAACAGGTCATTTGGGCACATCTGGTCAATGCAAACCATGGTGCCCAGCTAAGCCAGTCCCATTAGCCTGCATTTGGCCAGTATCTATCTAACTTTTCCTATCCATCTATTTATGCAAATGCCCCTTAAATGTCATTATTGTACCCACCTCAAGTGCTTTCTTTGCAGCTCGTTCCACATAATGCACCATCCTCTATGTGAGGAAATTGCTCTTCAGATCTCTTTAAAAACTTTCCCCCACTCACCTTAAATCTATTCCCTCCAGTTTTTGGTTCCTTTTCCCTGGGAAAAGACTAAATACAATCACACTATCTATGCCCCTCATGATTTTATGCACCTCTATGAAATTATCCCTCAACCTACTATGCTTCAAGGAATAAAATCCAAGTTTGTTCATTCTCTCGCTCAAGTCCTCAGGTTCTGGCAACATATTTGTAAACCTTGGCACACATTCCAGCTTAGTGATATCTTTCTATAACCAGGCAACCAAAAATGTACAAAATACTCCAAATGTGGTTCTTACCAATGTATCGTACAGCTGCAACTTAACATCCTAACTCTTACAGGCAATGCACTAACTCATCAAACACTTTCAGCAAAGTAGGTTCCTCTACTCTGCAACACTCTTCAGGACCCTAACCTACACTGTACGTTCTATCCCCGTTTGACTTCCAAAAATGCAACAACTGTTTGCTAATCTTTGCCCCACTTACACAGCTGATCAAGATTTCCTCTGCAATATTGTGATAACCTTCTTCACAATCTACAATACCACCTATTTTAATATTATTTGAATATGCCTTGTACATTGTGACCCAGTAATGTTGGTCGAGAGGTTAATATTAGCCATTCATTTATTCAGTCTAAATTATTGGTATTTTCTTTTTAAACAAAAATTTTCAGAAAATAATCTGCCAGGGGAAAAGAGGGCTGGTGTCGCTTCCCTTTCTCCCACAGTCCACTCTCCTCTACTAACATATTCCTTCTTCTCCAGCCCTTTACCTTTCCTACCCACCTGGCTTCATCTATCACCTTCTAGCTGGTCCTCTTTCCCCTCCCCCAACCTTTTATTCTGGTGTCTTCCTGCTTCCTTTCCAGTCCTGAAGAAGGGTCACGTACTGTTTATTCATTTCAATAAATGCTGCCTGACCAGTAGTGCTGAGGAAACAGAGAGTCTGCAGAGAGACTTGGATATATTGGGAGAATGGGCAAAGAAGTGGCAAATGAATACAATGTTGGAAAGTGTATGGTTATGCACTTTGGCAGAAGAAATAAATAGGCAGGCTATTATTTAAACAGGGAGAGAATTCAAAGTTCTGAGATGCAATGGGATTTGGGAGTCCTCGTGGAGGATACCCTTAAGGTTAACCTCCAGGTTGAGTCGGTGGTAAAGAAGGCGAATTCAATGTTGGCATTCATTTCTAGAGGAATAGAGTGTAGGAGCAGGGATGTGATGTTGAGGCTCTATAAGGCACTGGTAAGACCTCACTTGGAGTACTGTGGGCAGTTTTGGGCTCCTTATTTAAGAAAGGATGTGCTGACGTTGGAGAAGGTTCAGAGAAGATTCACTAGAATGATTCCGGGAATGAGAGGGTTAACATATGAGGAACGTTTGTCCGCTCTTGGACTGTATTTCTTGGAGTTTAGATAAATGAGGGGGGAACTCATAGAAACATTTCGAATGTTGAAAGGCATGGACAGAGTGGATGTGGCAGAATTGTTTCCCATGGTGGGGGAGTCTAGTATGAGAGGGCATGACTTAAGGATTGAAGGGCACCCATTCAGAACAGAAATGCGAAGAAATTTTTTTAGCCAGAGGGTGGTGAATCTATGGAATTTGTTGCCACGTGTGGCAGTGGAGGCCAAGTCATTGGGTGTATTTAAGTCAGAGACTGATAGGTATTTGAGTAGCCAGGCCATCAAAGGTTATGGTGAGAAGGCAAGGGAGTGAGACTAAATGGGAGAATGGATCAGCTGATGATAAAATGGCGGAGCAGACTCAATGGGCTGAATAACCGACTTCTGCTCCTTTCTCTTATAGTCGTATGGTCCTATGGACCTGCTGAGTTCCTCCAGTATTTTGTGTGTATTGCTCTGAATTTCCAGCATCTGCAGAATCCCTTGTGTTTATTATTACAGAAGTTTTGTATGTGTTCTAAGGAATAACATAAAAAATGTGTCATTTTGAGTGCCAGATTAAGGCTATTAATGTCTATTTAGAGGATATGTTACCACACTTGTGCTCTAATCGTCTGTGATTTGGTTCTTTTAGATATGTCAGTCAAGCTCACTCTCATGCACCAATCCTTGAAGCTAAAGAGAAAACATACAAGACATGTTAAGCACAAGATTAACCCAGTGTGGAATGAGATGATAATGTTTGAGTGTCCTTATGAAATGCTATGCAAAGCCAGTCTTGAACTGGAATTATTGAATCAGGACTGTACCAGGCAAAATCATCTCCTTGGAAAATGCAACCTCGGTATGAATTACACTGACTTAGAGTTAAGTCACTGGCAGGAAATGCTGGCCAACCCCAAGAAACAGATTGCAATGTGGCATAAACTGCATGAATAATCACCTTCTCTCTCAGTCACATTCACTGGCAAAGTTCAAGCTTCAGCAGATTCATTTCCAAAGTTTCCTGCACCCGTTGATGCCATGGCCAATGTTCAGTTTTCCATAAGCTATATAAATCCCAGTGCTCACATAGTGGGAAAGGTTTAAACAAAAAGCTATTCAGTGGCTGCAGCTGAAGTGTGTACTGAGCCCTGCAGCTTGGGGCCTACTTCTTATTGTGGCTTCTTTTGTAAAATGGTTGCACAGAACACAGTTAATTTTTTTTAATGGATCTGTTTGCAGCCCAATTAACTGTCCTTCAGAGGAACTCACGAGGCCCACTTCAGTGCCAAAGACGAATGCCAATCTGTGCTCAGCCCCCTTATGAGTATCTCCTCCATTCAATTTCCCTCTCTCTACTTCATCAACTTCCCTCCCCGCCGCTCCTTCCTCCCTCAATTAAAAGACCCTTGTAACCTGTTCTGGCATTCAAAAAGTTCTTATCTCATTTGATCAGTGTCCTCACCCTCATTTTCTTGATAATCCCTGTAACCCTCAACTCTTCTTTAGACTGAAATTCTAGTTCAGCTTTGAATATGCTTAATAACTCAATCACGTCTTCCCAACCTCCTCCTTTCTAATTGTCCTCACCATCTTCTGATCAGCACCTTTCCTTCACTTCTCTGAATTACTGCCTTCCACTGTCTTCACCTGCCCCTTTCATTCATGACCTATTCTCTTCCAGGATACAGCAGAGGACCATTACCAGCAAAAGAGTGGGTCAACATTGAATGCCTCTTCAACCCTGAGCTGCCTGAGGATGCCTAGTAACTGAGTGCAAATTTCCAGCCATGTGGAAATGAAGATGGAGTCTCACCTGCATGATGTGGTGGCGTACTCTGCCACATTTCAACTGGTGGCTCTAACAGAAATCAATTTCTAATCATTGAAGTGGAAATATTAATGTGATGAAGATGGGTTTATTAATCCATTATTTGTGGTATCCCATCATCATCACCTAACTGATTTTATTGAGGTTCAATCATTTTAACTGAGAAGCCACAATATGGTCTTGATGTAGCTGCACCTGAAATGTTCTCAAACATCATTATTCAAGTTCCTGCTTTTAATTCATTGCTAAGAAGAAGAAGCAGACAGTTCTAAATGGAAAATAATTCCTCAACATTTTATTATCTTAAAATTGGATGTGATGTTGAATTTCAACTCTTTCAAATAACTGAACTCAGGAGCACATTAACTTTTTATGCTTCAGCTGATTGGGACAAAGGGTCATGTCTGTTTATCCTGAAATTATATCCACTTGATCACCATGTTCCTGTGTTTAACAAACTCATTGGATATCTGCCACTGAGTGTTCCAAATAGTACTTTCAGCTAAAGGAAGGCACAAAGCAGCATTAAGCAGTGCATTTTGCAAGCAGGAGTGTTAAAAGTGGGGATATTTATGGACTAAATTGTAAGCTCAAAATGGTATTACAACATGATTGCAGCAACAAGAGACATTACTCTATATTGACTATTTTAATCAACATTTACCTCAAGTCTTTTGAATCTTTAACCATTTGAACTTGAATGACCAGCCAAAAGTTCTATTTGAAGGTGTGGGAGACCAAAAGCATTCATATGTCCAGATACATTAATTATTCGATGCTAATATACAAATACAAAAGTATTTTTAAAAAGAACAATGGAAATGTCAATCTTTTCAAAAGAGATGGAATTTATAAAAAATTAAATACCATATCGATCCCTGTCTGTCTAGAATACTGCACACAGTTTTGGGCTAAAATTATGACTTTATAATGATAGTATGGTTTAAAATATTAAATTATAAAGATGCATAAACAAGGCTTGCTTACTTGTGGATTTAGAAATGTGACAACTTATCAAAATGATTAAGGGATTTGGTAGGGTTGACACCAATAAACCATTCGCTCTTTTTGTGAGAACTGTGACGAGATTGTATAACCTGAAATTGAAACTGGGGTATTTGGAAATAAAACCATACAACAATTTGATTTCTGTCAACCGGTTCAGATATGGCCCAAGTGCTGAGTGAGAGACGCTGAAGCAGGTCGATAGTTCATAGACTTTAATGCAAACAGTGTTAAAGGGAAAAGAAAACAGTAAACGCTAGGCCAACCAGGACAGTTAACTAATACTCTCAAATGGAAAACGAGGCCTACACTGCGGCTGAAAAGAACAACTAAGAATAAAACAAATAGCGCTAGTCTTCAGAGTCAGTTGACTTGACAGTCCGGTTTCTCGGGCAAGGTCGAATGCAGGCAGGCAGTGAGGTGTTGTTGTGTCCATGTCCAAGTCTCAACAAGCACTACGAAGACAAGTACGGAGTTAAATACTATCACAATGAAATAATAATTAGCTGACATGTGCATATTCACAAGTGTAATTGACGTATCTACTGCACTGCCAAATCCATAATTGTGACACGGCCACCCTCTCTAGGCATAGCCCCTGAGGCACCACAGATCTGTGTCCGCTGGAATTTCCGGATCAACGACTTGTCCAAGATGTCCTTCACCAGGATCCAAGTATGTTCTTCTGGTCTATACCCTTCCCAGTCCACAAGGTACTGGACCTTACCACGTACCCAGCGAGATGCCAGGGATGACTCGAGAGACTTGGGGAAACATGAGAGGGAGGCATGGGGAACTCGAGAGGCAGGGAGACTCAGGGATCCAGAAAGACTGAGAGACCTGAGAACCTCAAGTAAGATCAAGAAACGTCGAGCAAGGCCAAGAAGGAGGCTTGGGAATCCTCGAGATGGGGAGGACATTGAAAAACCCTAAACACATTGAATAAACCTTGGAAACAACCGGAAAAAGAAAACCCTGGGAACATAGAGAAAAGTCTTTGGGAAACCTTGAAACCTAGAGAAGGAACCTTTTCAAAACTTGCTCAGTGTTTTATCTTTCACAATTTTTCCAGAGACAATTAGGATATGCTCTCAATTTTACAGATCAAGACAGGATCGACAGGTTTCTTTCATTGCTCAGCTAGTTTAATTTAGTTTAAATTAAAAGAACAACTAAGAATAAAACAAATACCACTAACCTTCAGAGTCAGTTGACTTGATAGTCCAATCTCTCAGGCAAGACGGAATGCAAGCAGGCAGTGAAGCGTAGATGTGTCCGTGTCCAAGTTTCGATAAGTATGGAGTTAAATACTATCACAATGAAATAATAATTAGCTGACACATGCATATTCACAAGCGCAATTGCCATATCTACTGCGCTGCCGAATTCGTGGATGTGACAGATTTCCATGCAAAGATCATTGGAGGCCTCAAAGTTGCTTTCCCCAATGCTCAGTCAAATTATTTTTTTTACATTTTTTGTTCAGTGAGGTTATAAAAGTAGATACCTGTTGTTGAGGTGGAGATACTAAATGATCCATTCATTTAAGTTTCCATTAAATATACAGTGATGAATCTTGGGATTCCCAGACAGTCATGGTGGTGTAATTGTTGTCCCATATTTTGCTCATTTTTAGTCAATGTCCACGTTTTACAAGACACAGTTTTCTTTCACACTATCCTTTCTTGATATCACCCATTCATTATCTGACCTTTCATTAGTGATCAATTTATTCTATATTCTCAATATTTCTAATATTCAGTCTCTCACGATGCATTGATTGAATTATTCCTTCAATATCATACAATCTAGAGAGATACAGTATAGAAAGGTCCATACTGATCATCAACCAACTTATTTTTATACTAACTCTATAGTAGTTCTATTTGTTATTCTCCCCACATTCTCCTCAAATCCCTTCAGCTTCAGAGAATGTGCAAACTTCACATAGGCAATGCACAAAATCAGGAATGTGGATATCTACCATCTGTCCATGTTAAACCCTTCATTATGTTAACATTTTAACAGATGACCAGTAAAATTAGTCATGGTTAGTAACTCAGAATATTTGAAGGTAAATTTTCATGTAATTTCAAAATCAGACCGATTCTTTATATCCCTGCTGTCTCTTCAGCTGATGTATAAACCATTACTTAGATACTCTTAGTTCAATCTGTTGATTTATTCCTGTGATAAAGCTGTATTCAGAAATATAGCTCTTTGTTTCTCATGCCAAATAATTCTTGACCACTCAACAATAGTCTCTTTCAAATTCAATTTCACTGAGAATTTGAATATTGCTACATATGTGTGGAGCTCTATCAATCACCTGTCTTAGGAGCGGTTGGGTGATCTTCACACATACTGTAAGAAGAAGTAATGTGCTATCAAGATACATATGTGGCACAACAACATCGGCGCCGGACCCAGGAGCGGAGGTTCCCAGGTTCGAAACTAGTCGGGCCCACTCCCGAGTACGCTTTCCATCCGTGCTGGGTTGAGTGTCGAGGTCGCAACTTGACCTCGTGGCGCGTCACATAGTCTGTCACTCCGCGCCTTGTAAAAGCCATGAAAAAGACACGCACGCAGGCACACGCCAAAAAAGAAGATACATTTGTGTAGCTCAAAATGGAAACTTGGTGGGGCAGGTCTACAGGTGTTTTGTCTTCTTGCCTGGGGATTTCTTTGTCCGATGTAGCGAGGTTTTATTTCCCCTCAATCTTTGCTGACTCTGCTCACTTCAAACCTAAACATCCAAACAGGCCATTAACTGCTTCATTCTAAATATTATGATTTTATTTCAACAAGGCAACAATTTCATTCAGAATGAATAAATGATCTCTGACCAATCACTTGAAACAACTATGAAGCTTTAATGAGCTACAGCATGAAGCACTGACTTCATTGAAATGGGAATTAAATTTCCATTCGGTCTGAAGTACCTCTCAGAAATCAAGTGACCACAAACAAAGCTGACATTTACTGGCAAAGTGAAAAAAGCCAATGTTCTTTATGGCCTAAGTTAGATTTACCCTTGCCAGACAGGAAAACTGTTCAGACTGTAACTGATTACTATTTTCTTCAACAGGGAAATCAGCAATCTATTGCTCATCACTGGTATTCCCTTCTATCTTGAAAATTATTTATTTTTAAATTTTTATTTAGAGATACAACACAGTAACAGGCCCTTCCAGCCAACGTGCCCGTGCTGCCCAATGACACCCGTGCTGCCCAATGACACCCGTGTGCCCAATGACACCCATGCTGCCCAATGACACCCGTGTGCCCAATGACACCCGTATGACCAATGACACCCATGCTGCCCAATAAAACCCGTGTGACCAATTAACCTGTATAATTTTGGAATGTGGGAAAAAACTGGAGCACCCGTGGTCATGAGAATGTACAAGTTCCTTATTGACATTGTCGGAAATGAACTCAGGTTATTAGCAGCATAGCATCAACCAGTAATATTTCCTATGAATAAAAACCTTTTAAAATATATTTTCTTTATTTGAATGCATTGCCTATATTAAATGTTTTTTCTTAAATTTTATTTAAGCAAGAATATTAATGGCATTTGAAAGAATCCTTTGTAAAGAAAGCAGGGTGTGAAATTGTTGTTTGATAGTGATAAAGACCAGTTGTCTTATTTGCCTTTCATTATTTTCTGACATTTTAATAATCCATCTCTAATTATTTATAAAACTTGAAATGCTTCAGTAGATGTTATCAAACTTTTAATACAGGTATTAAAATCCATTTTTCATACTTCTGTCCTTTCACAATCTAACCATATCTGTGTGGTCCAGTGCTTCCATTCACACCATTTAGTACTTGGCCTAACTTGGTGTCACCAAAAAGCTTGGATATACGGATTCCCTTCTTAGAATCGAAGCCAACTGTGAATAGTTGCTCTCCTTGCATGATATCCTGGACTGCATCTTGTAACCAGCCCATTATTCTGCTTTCTGAACAGCCTGTCTTCTAAGAAATCAGAGGATGTATCTTCAAGAAACAGGAAAAAAGAACCCACAAAAAAAACAGGTGGTGCATCAAGGATGGACATGTGAAAATATTTTGGTATGAAGCTCTTAGTAATTTAATAACTATCTTCAGTCAAGAAATGGCAGCTGGAATTGTGGAAAGAGAATCTTGAACATCTTTCAGTGACTGGAATAGTTGATGGAAGAAGATGTCACGATCAACAGCACATGGCATTCATGAGTTACATCAAGAGACGGACAGGCATACATTTTGAAGAGACCATAAGATACAGGAGCAGAATTAGACCATTTGGCCTATTGACCCTTCTCCATCATTTCATCAAGGCTGATCCAATTTGCCTCTCAGCCCCAATCTCCTGCCTTCTCTCCATATCCCGCATGCCCTCACCAATCAAGAATCTATCAACCTTTGCCTTAAATATACATATAGACTTGGCCTCCACAGCTTCATCTTCATCACTCTCAGGCTAAAGAAATTCCTCCTCATCTCTGTTCTAAAAGGATGCCCCTATATTCTGAGGCTGTGTCCTCTGGTCTTAGACTCTCCCACCATAGAAATCATCCTCTCCGCATCCATTCCATCAAGGCCTTTCACCATTCAATAGGTTTCAATGAGGTCACCCCTCATTCTTCTGAACTCTAGTGAGTACAGATGGACTGAGTATATTCAGGAATTGTTTGAAGACGATCGAGGTGAAAAACCGGAAATTAAGAAAACTATTGAAGGTCCAAATATTTTAATATCTGAAGTTCGCAATGCAATAAATAAGATGAAGAAAGGAAAGGCAGCAGGTCCTGATGAATTAGTAATAGCACAAATTATTGCCCTTGAAGATTATGGAATTGAAAAACTTACTGATTTAATCAATGACATTTATGAGACTGGAATAATACCAGAAGAGATGAAAAAAAAATCAGTATTTATCACTCTTCCTAAGAAAGCTGGAGCAATAGAATGTGAATTACACAGGACCGTAAGTTTAATGAGTCATATCACCAAGATACTTCTAAGAATTTTGATGACAAGAGCTAGAAGTAAGATACAAGCTGAAATAGGTAAAGAACAATGTGGATTTGTGAAAGACAAAGGTACAAGAAATGCAATATTGATGTTAAGGATACTATCAGAAGAAGCTATTCAAGTGCAAAAAGATTTGTTTGTTTGTTTTATTGACTAAACAAAAGCATTTGATAAAGTGAAGCACAATAAGTTATTTGAAATATTACAGAAAACACTAGATCTAGATTCGAAAGACCTCTGCCTAATCAGAAATCTGTACTGGGAACAAACTGCCGCTGTAAGAATAGATGGAGAAGTGAGTCAGTTTACGAAAATCAATAGAGGTGTTAGACAAGGGTGTGTTTTCTCCCCTGATTTATCTAATGTGTACAGTGAAACAATATTACGAAAAATAAGATACATCTTGGGAATCAAAGTTGGCAGTGAAAACATCAATAATTTCATTTATGCAGATGACACTGTGTTAATTGCAAGTATGGAGGAAGAAGTACAAAACTTAATTGATATAATTGTTGAAGAAAGTGCAAAAGTGGGCCTATCTATCAGTTGCAAAAAGACAGAATGTATGGTGATATCCAAAAAGAAGGAGAATCCTATCTGCAGGCTGAGAATACGTGAGGAAGACATAAAACAAGTACAGAACTTTTGCTACTTAGGAAGCTGGGTGACATCAGATGGCAGGTGCGACTTGGACATCAAAAGAAGAATAGAGATGGCAAAAGACACCTTTACGAGAATGAAGAGTATACTGACCAATACTAAACTAGGCATGTTACGTTTATCCAGTTATGTTATATGGATCAGAATGTTGGACAATATCTAGTAACATGAGGAAACGAATTAAAGCAGCAGAGATGTAGTTTTTGAGGAGGATGCAAAGAAAATCATGGACGAAATGAATATTTAACGAGGATGTCATGAACAGAGCAAGCACAAAAAGAGAAATAATGTAAGAGATCATGAAAAGGCAACGTAACTTCATTGGACATGTGATTAGGAAAGAGGAGTTAGAATGCACGGTAATTATGGGAAAGATTGAAGGGAAGAAAGCAAGAGGAAGACAAAGACAAATGATGATGGAAACAGCAGCCAGAGAACTGGAAATGAATACCAATGAATTGATCCACTTGACCCGAAACAGGAATGTGTGGGCCATGGCAGTCAAAGCTCAAACTGGGCACAGCACCTGATGATGATGATGATGATGATGAATACAGGCCCAGAGCCATCAAATGCTCTTCATATGACAAACCATTCAATCCTGGAATCATTTTCGTGAACCTCCTTCGAACCTTCTCCAGTTTCAGCACATCCCTTGTAAGATAAGGGGCCCAAAACTGCTCACAATACTCCAAGTGAGGCCTCATCAGTGCATTATAAAGTCTCAACATTATATCCTTGCTTATATATTTTAGTCCTCTTGAAATGAATGCCAACATTGCATTTGCCTTCCTCACCACAGACTTAACCTGAAAATTAACCTTTAGGGAATTCTGCACAAGGACTTCCAAATCCCTTTGCACCTTAGTTTTTGTCTTTGCTATCCATCTAGAAAATAGTCAGCTCTTTTACTTCTTCTAACAAAGTGCATGACCATACACTTCCCAACACTATTCCATCTGCTATTTCTTTGCCCATTCTCCTAATCTGTCAGAGTCCTTCTGTAGCCTCTCTACTTCCTCAAAACTATCTACCTCTCCACCTATCTTCATATCATCTGCAAACTTTGCAACAAAGTCATCAATTCCATCATCCAATTCATTGACATAGAATGTAAAAAGAAACAGTCCCAACACAGATCCCTGTGGAACACCACCAGTTACCGGCAGCCAACAAGATAAGGTTCCCTTTATTCCCACTCTTTGCCTCCTGCCAATCAGTCACTGCTTTATCCATGCTAAAATCTTTCCTGTTATACCATGGGCTCATAGCTTGTTAAGCAGCCTCATGTGCGGTACCCTGTCAAAGGCTTTCCGAAAATCCAAGTACACAATATCCACCGATTCTCCTTTATCTATCCTGCCCATTATTTCTTCAAAGAATTCCAACAGATTTGTCAGGCAAGATTTTCCCTTGTGGAAACCATGCTGACTACAGCCTATTTTATCATGTGCCTCCAAGTACCCTGAAGCTTCATCCTTAATAATTGACTCTAACATCTTCCCAACTACTGAGACTAACTAACCTATAGTTTTCTTTCTTCTGCCTCTCTCCCAGTTAGTCTGACCTCAGTGGTTGGAGTTGATTATTAAGAATGAGGTCTCAGGGTACTTGGAGACACACATCTATCCCTTTCCACATAGACCATGCTGCACTTTGCATCACATACACTACCAAGTTTGAAAGGTTTTTATTATACTATTTACATTTGATGTCTGAATTGGTTTCATTAATGACCATAACTTCTGAGTTGGTAATATGCACACTGGGAGTGATTTTGTACAGCAACCTGCATTTCCACCTGGTTAAATTGTAGTTCTCTCATCCTGTATGTTTCCAGACTCCACTGAGAAAATACATCCACTTCAGCCTGGTTATGCTGTTCTCCTTTGTTGCATCTTTTCTAACAAACCCTCTAGAGTTTTGTTATTCTCACTGAGGTCCTAAATCATTACAAAGGACTCTGAACAATCTTGTGATTCACGTTTTCCCCATAACAAGGTTGTAAAAACCAAGATGGTTGCTGGAATTAGACCTAATCTAGAAGCTGCCAAGAAAGTAAACTATATTACATTGGTTCCTTTGATGTTATGGGACGGATTTAGCAAGAATTTGGATTACATTTCATAATTAGACTGTAGTATCCCACAATCACTAAATTGCATAGTTCCTTGATCATGCTCTTCGGCAGTTTCAAATGAATATCGAATAAGCAGTTGGTGACTTTGATGCTTGTTGAAAGATCATACGAAAAGGAGGTGGAGCCCATGCAGTCCCTCAAATCTGTGCCACGAATATGGCTGGTGATGTACCTCAGCATCATATTCCTGCCCTTACCTTTTGATTCCTCTGATATCTAGAAATCTATTGATCTCTGGTTTCAAAAGCAATTAGTGACTGAGTGTCCACAGCCAAAATTTAGTCCTAAATTACCTACCCTTTATTTTGAAACTACAGCCTCTAGTTCCAGACTCATTGGCTGGGGGAAATATCTTCACTGCATCTACTCTGACACATCCTCCAAGGGTTTTGCTTGTCTCAGTGAGGTTGCCTCTCATTCTTCTAAGAACTAGAGTGGAGGCTATTCAAACTCTCCTCAGCTGACAAATCCAACATTCCCAGAACCAGCCCAGTGAATCTTTGTTGAAACTTCCCTCCAGTAATTACTTACACAGGAAGACAAAAATAGCACACAATATTTCAGTGTGATATGGCTAAGGCCTGAATAATCTTGTTAGACATTCTTGTTCTTGTATTCAAATCCTCTTGCAGTGAAGGTCAACATACAATTTGACTTTCTAATTGCTCGCTGCACCTGCATGTCAGTTTTCAGTAATTTATGTAAGCACACATGGGTTTCTTTGAACAGCAGCACTTCCCAGTCTCTTACCATGTAAAATTTTTTTCTGCTGAAGTGAATCACCTCATACCTTCCACATTGTGCCCACCAGTTATGCTGCTGGCCACTTACCAGCTTGTCTATAACTCCTTTTCATCTTCGTCCCTGCTCACATTCCTACCGAGTTTCAAATTAACAGCAAATTTAGAAGTGCTGCCTATGGTCCCCTCAGCCAGGTCAATATTGATTGTTAATAGTTGAGGCTCATTCACTGCTCTTTTTGATACTTGACTGGTCACAAAATACCATCCTGAGAAGGACCCATTCACTCTCACTCTCCATCTGTTAACCACCTCTTATTCCACACAAGTGAATTGATCTCAAATTGAATCAATAATTGCTCTCTTTTCATTGAAATCCTAATTCTGAATGTTAGGAAGAAACAACTCTTATTGAAAGAGAACCTTCTGTGTTTACAGATTTCTTTAGATATATTTCACTTGTTCTTCTTTCACATAGAAATGCTACAATTGGGTGTGATTGCTGGTGGCAGATATGTGACACCTTGGCCGGTAAAAGTGGGGGAAAAATGTTAGCGAATGCTTTGTGTAATTCAGGTGAGATATGATGTAATGGATGAATAGCTAGAAGTATAAAAAGTGAGACAGCACTGTACAGTATTGGTTAGCACAACACTTTACAGTTGTCACAATGGGGGTGTTGGGAACGGACCCAAATGCAAGACACAGACACTTAAGTATAAGGAAGGAACAGGACTTGAATAGAGTAGGGACATGACAGGATACAGACAAGGAGCAGGGACAAGAACGCAGACTTGGGCTAGGGAAAGCGAGCCAGAGACTGGACAAGGACCCAGAACCTGGATCTTGCCTCGGGCTCGGGCCCCAGAACCAGGCAAGGACATGACATGACTACAGGACTGGAGGCTGGGGAGTAGAGGCTTGAGCTTGGAGACAGGCTGGCGTCTTGAGGCTTGAGCTTGGAGACAGGCTGGGGTCTTGGGGCTTGAGCTTGGGGAGAGGCTGGGGTCTTGGGGCTTGAGCTTGGAGACAGGCTGGGGTCTTGGGGCTTGAGCTTGGAGACAGGTTGGGGTCGAGGCTTGAGCTTGGAGACAGGCTGGGGTCGAGGCGTGAGCTTGGAGACAGGATGGGGTCTTGAGGCTTGAGCTTGGAGACAGGCTGGGGTCTTGGGGCTTGAGCTTGGAGACAGGCTGGGGTCTTGGGGCTTGAGCTTGGAGACAGGCTGGGGTCTTGGGGCTTGAGCTTGGAGACAGGCTGGGGTCTTGAGGCTTGAGCTTGGAGACATGCTGGGGTCTTGAGGCTTGAGCTTGGAGACAGGCTGGGATCTTGAGACTTGAGCTTGGAGACAGGCTGGGGTCTTGAGACGAGCTTGGAGACAGGCTGGGGTCTTGAGACGAGCTTGGAGACAGGCTGGGGTCGAGGCTTGAGCTTGGAGACAGGCTGGGGTCGAGGCTTGAGCTTGGAGACAGGCTGGGGTCGAAGCTTGAGCTTTGAGACAGGCTGGGGTCTTGAGGCTTGAGCTTGGAGACGATGGGGTCTTGGGGCTTGAGCTTGGAGACAGGCTGGGGTCTTGGGGCTTGAGCTTGGAGACAGGCTGGGGTCTTGGGGCTTGAGCTTGGAGACAGGCTGGGGTCTTGAGACGAGCTTGGAGACAGGCTGGGGTCGAGGCTTGAGCTTGGAGACAGGATGGGGTCTTGAGGCTTGAGCTTGGAGACAGGCTGGGGTCTTGAGACGAGCTTGGAGACAGGCTGGGGTCGAGGCTTGAGCTTGGAGACAGGCTGGGGTCTTGGGGCTTGAGCTTGGAGACAGGCTGGGGTCTTGGGGCTTGAGCTTGGAGACAGGCTGGGGTCTTGAGACGAGCTTGGAGACAGGCTGGGGTCGAGGCTTGAGCTTGGAGACAGGATGGGGTCTTGAGGCTTGAGCTTGGAGACAGGCTGGGGTCTTGAGACGAGCTTGGAGACAGGCTGGGGTCGAGGCTTGAGCTTGGAGACAGACTGGGGTCGAGGCTTGAGCTTGGAGACAGGATGGGGTCTTGAGGCTTGAGCTTGGAGACAGGCTGGGGTCTTGAGACGAGCTTGGAGACAGGCTGGGGTCGAGGCTTGAGCTTGGAGACAGGCTGGGGTCTTGAGACGAGCTTGGAGACAGGCTGGGGTCGAGGCTTGAGCTTGGAGACAGACGGGTCGAGGCTTGAGCTTGGAGACAGACTGGGGTCGAGGCTTGAGCTTGGAGACAGACTGGGGTCGAGGCTTGAGCTTGGAGACAGGTTGGGGTCTTAAGGCTTGAGCTTGGAGACATGCTGGGGTCTTGCGGCTTGAGCTTGGAGACAGGCTGGGGTCTTGAGACTTGAGGTTGCAGGCTGAGGTCTTGGGTCTTGAGGCTGCAGGCCGAGGTCTTGGGTCTTGAGGCTGCAGGCCGGGGTCTTGGGTCTTGAGGCTGCAGGCCGGGGTCTTGGGTCTTGAGGCTGCGGGCTGGGAGCTAGGGTCTTGGAATACGGATGCTGATAACTCAGAGGCTGGAGCTCAGAGACAGGCTGGGAACCGTACATCAACATAGAGCCGGGACTTATCCTTCGATAAGCCGGGACTCATCTTTAACACAACACCAACACGAGACTGGACAGAACATAGACATAGAGCCGGGACTTATACTTAGACAAGCCGGGACTCAACTTCATCTCCACACCAAGGTGGGAAAGGTCCTTCTGTTGGGTAACGGCAGAACGGCCTGACTTACCCCACAGAGGCGAGGACAAGAAGAGACAAACACAGAAGAACGACAGACAGTTCCATCTCCACATCGGGGTTTCTCCGAGACACAGTTAAGGCCAGCAACCTCAGCTGGCTACAGAAACAGCCAGGTCCCTTACCTAGCTCGGAGTGGCTGACGGCCACTCAGCTGGCCTGGGAAATGGCTGAATCCATACTGCAAAGACAGCTCCGACTACTGACAGCAAGGCTTCATGAGGGGATGGTTCCCTAACACGGCCTAAAGATGGCAATTGGCTGCTTTAGCCTTCCACCGGCAGGTTGCTCCCAGGGAATCTTGACGAGACAAACCAGCCGCCCACACACGACCCCAAGGCAACTTATATTCCAAGCCCCAAGATGGGAATCAGGTGCCTATGATTAACCCAGCCAAAACAAAGGACAGCTGGAAGACCTGGAGTCCTGAGTCCATGGACCGGACCATGAACCAGAATGCGGACTTCATGGATTGGACCATGACAACAGTACCAGTGACGCAGGTTCAATTTCCACCGCTGTCTAGAAGGTTTTATGTTTTCCCTGGTGATTGTGGGAGTTTCTTCCAGGTGCTGCGGTTTCTTCCGACATTCCAAAGACATACCAGTTAGTAGGTTAATTGGTCATTGTAAATTGTCCTGTGATTAGGCTAAGGTTAAATTGAGGGTTGCTGGGCAGTGCAGGTCGAAGGGCCAGAAGAGCCTATTCCACGCTGAACCTCAATAAATAAATAAATAAACAAACAAACAAATACAATGCGTGTGAGTGTTGAAACCCTGGTAACATGAGAGGGAGCAGCAAGACCACATGGTTGTTAGGTTGGAGTCATGATTGTTAAGTGAGAGAGACTCAGGTGAGCCAGAGACCCAGTCTGACCATCATACTCTCTAACCTCAACCAGCTTCACCACTGGTCTTACTGTCAATTCACTCAACCCACAGTGCAGTCTTTACACTAGCATAGAGCATTCTGTGGGATCACCTCTCTTGAGAGACTGATAAACTGCAATTACATAAGATTTCAACATAACATAACTTAACATAAGATTTCAAGGTCTGGAGTCGATGCTGAGGACTCCCAGAGCCCACTCCTTTCTGATCATATCCCTGATGGAACAGAACAATTGTACCACTTTGTGGATCTTGCTGAAGCATTGGCCAGTAGCTGCACAACTGGTCTGTGCATTATTTCTTCCAACTTAGACACCAAGATTTACAAATTCCAAAGGAAATGTGCCATGCAGTTCAAGAGTTGCTTAAACCACAGCAGAGCAATATTGTACCTATTTCAGAATGTCTTAGTGCTTGTTGGCAAATTCTGGCTGTTTGACAGGATCTTTATTTATTTATTAGAAGAGTAGAGTACAGCACAGGAAGAGGCCATTCGACCCACAGTGTTGCACTAAACCAGCTAAAAAGCAAATCAAAAGCATCCAGACACTAATGCCTCCAACCTACACCATGTCCATATCCCTCCACCTTCCTTACATCCATGCAGCTCTTAAAAGCCTCCAGTGTATTTGCCTCTTCCACCATACCAGGCAGCACATTCCAGGCATCCACCACTCTCTGACTAAAAAACTAACCCCACACATCCCCTTGAACCTACCCCCTCTCACCTTCAATGCATGCCCTCTGGTATTAGACATTTCAACCCTGGGAAAGAGATACTCTCTGTCCACCCTATCTATGCCTCTCACAATCTTGTAAACCTCTATCAGATCTCCTCTCAGCCTCTGGTGCTCCAGAGAAAACAACCAAGTTTGTCCAGCCTCTCATGATAGCACATGCCCTCTAAACCAGACAGCATCCTGGTAAAACTCTCCAAAGCCTCAACATCCTACCTACAGTGGGGCGACGAGAACTCTATGCAATGCTCCAGAGGTGACCTAACCAGAGTTTTATAAAGTTGCAACATAACTCCTGACTTTTGAACTCAATGCCTCGACTAATAAAAGCAAGTATTCCATAAGCCTTCTTATCACGGACCTATTAACTTGGATCCCAAGATCTCTCTGCTCAGGACCTTGCCCTTAACAGTGTACTGTCTCCTAGGATTGGCCCTACTGAGGTGCAACACCTCACATCAATCTGGATTAAACTCCATCTGCCATTTCTCAGTCCATATCTGCAACTGACCTATATTAGCTGTATTCTTTGCCAATCTTCTACACTATCCACAATTCCATTAATCTTGGTATCATCCACAAAATTCCTAACCTACCCATCTACTTTTTCAACCAGGTCATTTATTTGAGGTCCCAGCAGAGTTTTTTTTCTCTTTTGAATTTGCACAATTTGTTGTCTTTTGCAAATTGATTGTTTGTCTGCCCTGGGTGTGGTCTTTCATTGATTCTATTGTGGTTGTTGAATATATTGAGTACGCCCGCAAGAAAATGAAATCAGGGTTGTATATTGTGACATATATAGTATGAACTTTAATAATAAATTTACTTTGAACTTTGTACTGGTATCATTTTTCCAATGAAAAGCTCCAATATATCAGATTAATTATAGTGCAAAATCCAAAATGTCCCAGGATGCTTTCAACTTCACTCATCTGAAAAATATGAGTTTTTAAAATAATTCACAGAACAAGTAGCTTTCACTAATCCAGTTTTCATTTAAAACATTCACTATTCAAACTATATTTTTTGTCTCTTTGACATCCGTGACCTCATAAACAGAGCTATTCCAAACTTAACATAAAAAACTGAGCCAGACACTTCAAAGAAAGGCCAGAGAAAATCTTCAGTTGATCCAAAGAGAATGACCAAGAGCTTGGTCAAACAGGCTAGTTTCAAGGACAATGCTATTAGAAGTAAACATAGACAGCCAAGAAGGTCGAGGGAGAAAGTTACAGGTGGTGTTTCCTAGCCAGCAGAATAGGAAAGATAACTTGGGAATTTGTACAAGGTTACAAAAATAAGAAAAGCTTTGATCAGAAGATTGAGATACAATAACTAGGGGTACTGAAGGATGGAGAGCCAGTATCTGAAAGACAATGAGCAACAAGCAAATGAGGTTTGGTGTGGGGTAGAACAGTTGGATTCCGGATGAGCTGGATTATGGAGGATACAGGCTGGTGAGAGAGTTGGTCAGAGTAGTAGGACTAATCAAATCTGGAATAAAAAGGATTCACATGTGCTTTAGCAGTATATGACTGAGGAAGGAGCAAACACAGCAGAGGTAGAAATACATGGTCATTGTGATGGAGGGAAATTAACTTGCATGCTGAACTCATGGTCTATCAAGGTTGCAAATACTGACACAGTGGCTGTAAGATAACCGTTGTTCAGCAACTAATGACATGTCCTCATTCCTCCCAAATGGAGCTGTGGCTCACTGAAGACTGAGTGACAATTACTTTGACAATTAAACTATTGAGAGAGGCAGTGGCAAAGCTATCAGCACATATGGGGAAAGATGACCCAATGCCAATGGATGATGTTACCAAGAGGAAATGAGAGGCAAGGGGAAACAGTGCCCAAGGACAGGTAACATCACATCATTAGTGCAACCTAGCAGCAGAACCCATTGCTTCAGATACTCTGACTGCACTTCCCTATGTAAAGGTGAAACTGAAAGGATAAGGATGTACAATCACTCGAATATTTAAAAATCTTTAATATTACTGATAACATGGGAGATGGAGAAGATAACAGCGCAACACAGCTCGCAGCGGCCACTCCGGTGGTGATGTCTGTTATTTGTCAAGTAGGTGCCCTGCCCAATCCTGATTTGATGGAGACAGACCTGAGAGCACGGAGGAACATCTGGTGAAACTTCTGAAATGCCTGCTTCTCTGCTGCTGCTACTGTGTGGTCCAGAATCTCCAGAGGAGAAGGTTCCAAGTCCTCGGCTTTGCTTGTTGCTCGGTTGCAGGGGCGGGGTCGAAGCATTCAGCAGAGGATGGTGCTCGGAGAGGCTATGTCGGAGGGGCTGGTCAGAGGCTCCAAGTTTTTGGACAGACTCAGAGTCCGCTGCGGTCCGGTGCTTCCAATGGTGCTGCATCGGCAAGTTGGCAGCGCTTGGAGGTTCATGGCAGGGAGAGTTTCTCCCTTCTGATGCCTGTGTGAGATGATGAGTCTATCAGGACTTTGAGACTTTTTTTTACCGTGCCCATGGTCTGCTCTTCATCAAATTATGGTATTGCTTTGCACTGTTGTAACTATACGTTATAATTATGTGGTTTTTGTCAGTTTTAGTCTTGGTTTGTCCTGTGTTTTTTTGTAATATCGTTCTGGAGGAACATTGTATCATTTTTCAATGCATGCATTTCTAAATAACAATAAACAAGGACTGAATGTCCTCATAATCTAATCTAATAGGTGGTGGGCTTCATAGTCTGTAGTTTACTGCTTTCCCCTTTTCACCTTTCTTAAGTAGTTGAGTGAAAAGGACAATTCTCCACTAAGAAGAATGGTACTCAAATCATGAATTTTTGGAATATTATAGTTAGCTCATGTCCAATGTTATCAGCAGAATCATTTATAGCCCTAAAAGGGAGCCTGTCTGCTCCCTGAGAAATTTCACTTTTCAGTGCAATTATATATTTTTTAAATTATTGTTTGGTGTGTGATAATTTTAGTGAGTTTCTGCACGGTTTTATTAGAATAATAAAATATAATAATTCCTTTTATGTAAATACTGACACAGTGGCTGTAAGATAACCGTTGTTCATCAACTAATGATAAAGCAATGTAATTTTGACTTTCTTTGCAGATATTATCACTGTTCATTTTCAAGAGAAGCACATTGTTCTTGACCATTTTCATTCTTCTAATATTTTGATTCTGATATCCATTGCGGGGTTCTTTCCATACACCCTTCCTGTAGCTATTTGTTGTTAGCATTTTTGTCTCTCAGCTTTATCAGGACTTTCATGAGTTAGTATCTTTTTCAGTGCCTATTATTTTGCCTTTATTATGTTCCTTACCCTTTTAGAAATCTTTAGCCATTTTGTCTTGGCTCGAAGAGCTTCTGCTGCTCATAACATTCTCATCAGAGTGGACACTTTCTCGCCCTCCTACGTTCACTGTGCCATACGACATAGCTAGACCTTTGTCCCTGCCACTCCTTTGGCATCACTAGGATGGCAAGGTGGTGTAGTGGTTAGCACAACGCTTTACAGTGCAGGTGATCAGGGGTCAATCCCTCCACTGCCTGTAAGGAGTTTGTATATTCTACCTGTGTCTGCGTGGGTTTCCCCCGGGTGCTCCCACAGTCCAAAGATGTCCCAGTTAGTAGGTTAATTGGTCATTGCAAATCAAGTGAGGGTTTTCTGGGTGGTGCAACTTGAAGGGCCGGAAAGGCCTATTCCACAGAGTGTCTCAATAAATAAATAAATACCTTATTCGGCGACATCTCAACATGTTTAGCTACTAGAGGGTTAAAAGTATGACACCACTCTATCACTTGACCACTAAACCACTTTAACCAATATTAAAATTGCTAATGGCCTTGGTAAGTGTCTTTATCCTCACCATGGTCATATATTTTAAGCTCCAAATGGCTTTTAAAACTGCTCATCATTTTCAAAGAGACATTAAGTGCTGCTTGACCATTACTTCCTATACTTCTGAAAGGTTTCTAACATCAGAGCCATTACAGATAAATTAATCTGATTTGGCAAAATCACATCAGGATGCTTCCCCTTGAATGGGCAATGACGAATGATACACCGCTAACTGATTTAAGGCACATTTAAAAACATTAATGTTTCAGTGAATTAATCAATGAGCTGTACAACTTACATTACAATCAATAAATGACTTTGATTTTTCCATGTAGTATGATGGCAATATATTCCTTTGATAGTGAGATTATTGATCCACAACATCTGTAGAACAGCATCAAATGCTCTTGCAAGTGCCACTTTATTATTCGAGATTTTTCATTTTCTGTGTCCATTTGTAGCCATGAAATATTAAGCACGGCTTTACATCTGGTATTCAATCCTTACTGGAAAGTAATGCTAAGTACAATAATTTCCCAAATAATGCCATGATTTACTTATAAGCAAATTTCCAGCACAGCAAACATGGTATCATCGAAAATTTGAGCTACAAAGTTCAAAGTAAATTTATTATCAAAGTACATGCATGTCACCAGATACAACCTGAAATTCATTTTCCTGCGGGGATACTCAGCGAGTCTACAGAATAGAACTGTAACAGGATCAATTGAAGATCAACTGGAGTGCAGAAGACAACAAACTGTGCAAATGCAAACATAAATAAATAGCAATAAATAATGAGAACGTGAGATAATGAGATAAAGGGCCCTTAAAGTGAGAGCATTGGTTGTGGGAACATCTCAATGATGGGGCAAATGAGTGTAGTTACTCCCTTTTATTCAGGAGCCTGGCTGTTTTAGGGTTCACAACTGTTCTTGAACCTGCTGCACACTCTAAAATTAGTAGAAAACACCAAAAGAAACAACACTCCCAACAAGCTGGAGGAACTCAGCAGGTCAGGCGGCATCCGTGGAAAAGATCGGTCGATGTTTCGGGCCGGAACCCTTCGTCAGGACTGAAGAGGGAGGGGGCAGGGGCCCTATAAAGAAGGTG
Organism: Mobula hypostoma; assembly: GCF_963921235.1. Taxonomy (NCBI): domain Eukaryota; kingdom Metazoa; phylum Chordata; class Chondrichthyes; order Myliobatiformes; family Myliobatidae; genus Mobula; species Mobula hypostoma. The sequence goes on along the minus strand of NC_086107.1, from coordinate 68,249,359 downwards.
GGGGGAGGATGGGAAGGAGAAGGCTAGTGGGTTCCAGGTGAAAAACCAGTAAGGGGAAAGATAAAGGGGTGGTGGAGGGGAAGCAGGGAGGGGATAGGCAGGAAAGGTGAAGAAGGAAAAGGGGAAAGCACAATGGATAGTAGAAGGAGGCAGAACCATGAGGGAGGTGATAGGCAGCTGGGGGAGGGGCAGAGTGAAATAGGGATAGGGGAAGGGAGGGGGAGGGAATTACCAGAAGTTGGAGAATTCTATGTTCATACCAAGGGGCTGGAGACTACCAAGACAGTATATGAGGTGTTGCTCCTCCAACCTGAGTTTAGCCTCATCATGGCAGTAGAGGAGGCCATGTATGGACATATCCGAATGGGAATGGGAAGCAGAGTTAAAGTGGGTGGCCACTGGGAGATCCTGTCTGTTGTGGCGGACGGGTTTACCAAAAGAAACAATTTACCCACTTTTTAATCAGACTAGCAAAAAACAGAAAAAACAGGTTTGAAGTTGATGAGACAGGGGAAGAGACTGAGATGCAGAGAAGAGTGGAGAAGGACTCTTACTGGGTGAAGATAAGGAGGGAATTAAATGAAAGAGTGGTGGCAATGCTCGCTAAAAACGATTCAAGCAATTAAGCAAAGGATTCCCTTGGGGTATTGCATATGGAAGGAAGCCAAAGGCAGAGGTTCATCAGTTCATTGACTGGTCTCTGGATAACATTGTGTTTGATGATCCAAAAATACGCTTATCTTCACTGAATTCAAGCCTATTTTAGAACACACCAGCTACCCATCCCAAAATGCAGCTCCTGCCCCAACTCTGGAAGAATCTGTGGTTTCCACATTGGTTATATTAGTCACCTGCAGAACTAGTGGAAATAAGTCATGTTGTCATGAACCCTGCAGCTTGCCACAGAGTGTTGAGTGCCCAGGGTTTTTGAGCACCTGCTTTGACTAATCGTTATCTTACCTAGATCCATTAAGCCCTTGTGCTTAATCTTGTCAAGTTAATTGTGACTGGCACATGTTTCCCACAATTAAGATGATTTAAAGAGGACTCTCGTTCAGTGCCTCAGCAGAGTCAGTGTGTTGGAGAAAATTAATTGTCTCGTGGTGTCACTCAGTTATTCCTCCGAGGCTTTATTGGTAATCCTGTGTCTAACCTCTTGTTTCTGTCTCCTCCTGGAGATAGTGCCATTCCTCCACCTCTGGGTAGAGTCGAGAGCCTGTCGTCCACAGTTCCTGGGTCGAGTCGAGAGCCTGTCGTCCGCAGTTCCTGGGTCGAGTCGAGTCGAGAGCCTGTCGTCCGCAGTTCCTGGGTCGAGTCGAGTCGAGAGCCTGTCGTCCGCAGTTCCTGGGTCGAGTCGAGTCGAGAGCCTGTCGTCCGCAGTTCCTGGGTCGAGTCGAGACGAGAGCCTGTCGTCCGCAGTTCCTGGGTCGAGTCGGGACGAGAGCCCGTCGTCCGTAGTTCCTGGGTCGAGTCGGGACGAGAGCCCGTCGTCCACAGTTCCTGGGTCGAGTCGAGTCGAGAGCCTGTCGTCCGCAGTTCCTGGGTCGAGTCAAGTCGAGAGCCTGTCGTCCGCAGTTCCTGGGTCGAGTCGAGCCGAGAGCCTGTAGTCCACAGTTCCTGGGTTGAGTCGAGCAGAGAGCCTGTAGACCGCAGTTCCTGGGTCGAGTCGAGCCGAGAGCCTGTAGTCCGCAGTTCCTGGGTTGAGTCGAGCAGAGAGCCTGTAGTCCGCAGTTCCTGAGTCGAGTCGAGAGCCTGTCATCCACAGATCCTGGGTCAAGTCGAGAGCCTGTCATCCGCAGTTCCTGGGTCAGGTCAAGTCGAGAGCCTGTCATCCACAGTTCCTGGGTCGAGTTGAGAGCCTGTCATCCGCAGTTCCTGGGTCAGGTCGAGTCGAGAGCCTGTCATCCGCAGTTCCTGGGTCAGGTCGAGTCGAGAGTCTGTCGTCCGCAGTTCCTGGGTCGAGTCGAGCAGAGAGCCTGTAGTCCGCAGTTCCTGGGTCGAGTCGAGTCGAGTCGAGAGCCTATCATCCGCAGTTCCTGGTCGAGTCGAGACGAGAGCCTGTCGTCCGCAGTTCCTGGGTCGAGTCGAGAGCCTGTCGTCCGCAGTTCCTGGGTTGAGTCGAGTCGAGAGCCTGTCGTCCGCAGTTCCTGGGTCGAGTCGAGAGCCTGTCGTCCGCAGTTCCTGGGTCGAGTCGCGACGAGAGCCTGTCGTCCGCAGTTCATGGGTCGAGTCGGAACGACAGCCCGTCGTCCGTAGTTCCTGGGTCGAGTCAGGACGAGAGCCTGTCGTCCGCAGTTCCTGGGTCGAGTCGAGTCGAGAGCCTGTCGTCCGCAGTTCCTGCGTCGAGTCGAGTCGAGAGCCTGTCGTCCGCAGTTCCTGGGTCGAGTCGAGTCGAGAGCCTGTCGTCCGCAGTTCCTAGGTCGAGTCGAGACGAGAGCCTGTCGTCCGCAGTTCCTGGGTCGAGTCGCGACGAGAGCCTGTCGTCCGTAGTTCCTGGGTCGAGTCGAGATGAGAGCCTGTCGTCCGTAGTTCCTGGGTCGAGTCGGGACGAGAGCCTGTCGTCCGTAGTTCCTGGGTCGAGTCGGGACGAGAGCCTGTCGTCCGTAGTTCCTGGGTCGAGTCGAGACGAGAGCCTGTCGTCCGCAGTTCCTGGGTCGAGCCGAGAGCCTGTCGTCCACAGTTCCTGGGTCGAGTCGGGACGAGAGCCCGTCGTCCACAGTTCCTGGGTCGAGTCGAGTCGAGAGCCTGTCGTCCGCAGTTCCTGGGTCGAGTCAAGTCGAGAGCCTGTCGTCCGCAGTTCCTGGGTCGAGTCGAGCCGAGAGCCTGTAGTCCACAGTTCCTGGGTTGAGTCGAGCAGAGAGCCTGTAGACCGCAGTTCCTGGGTCGAGTCGAGCCGAGAGCCTGCAGTCCGCAGTTCCTGGGTTGAGTCGAGCAGAGAGCCTGTAGTCCGCAGTTCCTGAGTCGAGTCGAGAGCCTGTCATCCACAGATCCTGGGTCAAGTCGAGAGCCTGTCATCCGCAGTTCCTGGGTCAGGTCAAGTCGAGAGCCTGTCATCCACAGTTCCTGGGTCGAGTTGAGAGCCTGTCATCCGCAGTTCCTGGGTCAGGTCGAGTCGAGAGCCTGTCACCCGCAGTTCCTGGGTCAGGTCGAGTCAAGAGTCTGTCGTCCGCAGTTCTTGGGTCGAGTCGAGCAGAGAGCCTGTAGTCCGCAGTTCCTGGGTCGAGTCGAGTCGAGTCGAGAGCCTATCATCCGCAGTTCCTGGTCGAGTCGAGACGAGAGCCTGTCGTCCGCAGTTCCTGGGTCGAGTCGAGAGCCTGTCGTCCGCAGTTCCTGGGTTGAGTCGAGTCGAGAGCCTGTCGTCCGCAGTTCCTGGGTCGAGTCGAGAGCCTGTCGTCCGCAGTTCCTGGGTCGAGTCGCGACGAGAGCCTGTCGTCCGCAGTTCCTGGGTCGAGTCGGAACGACAGCCCGTCGTCCGTAGTTCCTGGGTCGAGTCAGGACGAGAGCCTGTCGTCCGCAGTTCCTGGGTCGAGTCGAGTCGAGAGCCTGTCGTCCGCAGTTCCTGCGTCGAGTCGAGTCGAGAGCCTGTCGTCCGCAGTTCCTGGGTCGAGTCGAGTCGAGAGCCTGTCGTCCGCAGTTCCTAGGTCGAGTCGAGACGAGAGCCTGTCGTCCGCAGTTCCTGGGTCGAGTCGCGACGAGAGCCTGTCGTCCGTAGTTCCTGGGTCGAGTCGAGATGAGAGCCTGTCGTCCGTAGTTCCTGGGTCGAGTCGGGACGAGAGCCTGTCGTCCGTAGTTCCTGGGTCGAGTCGGGACGAGAGCCTGTCGTCCGTAGTTCCTGGGTCGAGTCGAGACGAGAGCCTGTCGTCCGCAGTTCCTGGGTCGAGCCGAGAGCCTGTCGTCCACAGTTCCTGGGTCGAGTCGAGCCGAGAGTCTGTCGTCCGCAGTTCCTGGGTCGAGTCGAGCCGAGAGCCTGTCGTCCATTGTTCCTGGGTCGAGTCGACTCGAGACATTGTCATCCACACTTCCTGGGTCAAGTCGAGAGCCTTTCGTCCGCAGTTCCTGAGTCAGGTCGAGTCGAGAGCCTGTCGTCCGAAGTTCCTGGGTCAGGTCGAGTCGAGAGCCTGTCGTCCGCAGATCCTGGGTCAGGTCGAGTCGAGAGCCTGTCGTCCGCAGTTCCTGGGTCGAGTCGAGCCGAAAGCCTGTCGTCCACAGTTCCTGGGTTGAGTGGAGCAGAGAGCCTGTAGACCGCAGTTCCTGGGTCGAGTCGAGCCGAGAGCCTGCAGTCCGCAGTTCCTGGGTTGAGTCGAGTAGTGAGCCTGTAGTCCGCAGTTCCTGAGTCGAGTCGAGAGCCTGTCATCCACAGTTCCTGGGTCGAGTCGAGAGCCTGTCATCCGCAGTTCCTGGGTCAGGACGAGTCGAGAGCCTGTCATCCACAGTTCCTGGGTCGAGTCGAGAGCCTGTCATCCGCAGTTCCTGGGTCAGGTCGAGTCGAGAGCCTGTCATCCGCAGTTCCTGGGTCAGGTCGAGTCGAGAGTCTGTCGTCTGTAGTTCCTGGGTCGAGTCGAGCCGAGAGCCTGTCGTCCGCAGTTCCTGGGTCGAGTCCAGCAGAGACCCTGTAGTCCGCAGTTCCTGGGTCGAGTCGAGTCAAGTCGAGTCGAGTGCCTATCATCCGCAGTTCCTGGGTCGAGTCAAGTCGAGAGCCTGTCGTCCGCAGTTCCTGGGTCGAGTCGAGTCAACAGCCTGTCGTCCGCAGTTCCTGGTCGAGTCGAGACGAGAGCCTGTCGTCCGCAGTTCCTGGGTCGAGTCGAGAGCCTGTCGTCCGCAGTTCCTGGGTTGAGTCGAGTCGAGAGCCTGTCGTCCGCAGTTCCTGGGTCGAGTCGAGAGCCTGTCGTCCGCAGTTCCTGGGTCGAGTCGAGTCGAGAGCCTGTCGTCCGCAGTTCCTGGGTCGAGTCGAGTCGAGAGCCTGTCGTCCGCAGTTCCTGGGTCGAGTCGAGTCGAGAGCCTGTCGTCCGCTGTTCCTGGGTCGAGTCGAGTCGAGACGAGAGCCTGTCGTCCACTGTTCCTGGGTCGAGTCGAGTCAAGACCCTGTCATCCACAGTTCCTGGGTCGAGTCGAGAGCGTTTCGTCCGCAATTCCTGGGTCAGGTCGAGTCGAGAGCCTGTCGTCCGCAGTTCCTGGGTCGAGTCGAGTCGAGAGCCTGTCATCTGCAGTTCCTGGGTCGAGTCAAGTCGAGAGCCTGTCGTCCGCAGTTCCTGGGTCGAGTCGAGTCGAGAGCCCGTCGTCCGCAGTTCCTGGGTCGAGTCGAGACGAGAGCCCGTCGTCCGCAGTTCCTGGGTCGAGTCGGGACGAGAGCCCGTCGTCCGTAGTTCCTGAGTCGAGTCGGGACGAGAGCCTGTCGTCCGCAGTTCCTGGGTCGAGTCGAGTCGAGAGCCTGTCGTCCGCAGTTCCTCCGTCGAGTCGAGTCGAGAGCCTGTCGTCCGCAGTTCCTGGGTCGAGTCGAGACGAGAGCCTGTCGTCCGCAGTTCCTGGGTCGAGTCGCGACGAGAGCCTGTCGTCCGTAGTTCCTGGGTCGAGTCGAGACGAGAGCCTGTCGTCCGTAGTTCCTGGGTCGAGTCGGGACGAGAGCCTGTCGTCCGTAGTTCCTGGGTCGAGTCGGGACGAGAGCCTGTCGTCCGTAGTTCCTGGGTCGAGTCGGGACGAGAGCCTGTCGTCCGCAGTTCCTGGGTCGAGTCGAGACGAGAGCCTGTCGTCCGTAGTTCCTGGGTCGAGTCGAGACGAGAGCCTGTCGTCCGCAGTTCCTGGGTCGAGCCGAGAGCCTGTCGTCCACAGTTCCTGGGTCGAGTCGAGCCGAGAGTCTGTCGTCCGCAGTTCCTGGGTCGAGTCGAGCCGAGAGCCTGTCGTCCACTGTTCCTGGGTCGAGTCGAGTCGAGTCGAGACATTGTCATCCACAGTTCCTGGGTCAAGTCGAGAGCCTTTCGTCCGCAGTTCCTGGGTCAAGTCGAGAGCCTGTCGTCCGCAGTTCCTGGGTCAGGTCGAGTCGAGAGCCTGTCGTCCGCAGATCCTGGGTCAGGTCGAGTCGAGAGCCTGTCGTCCGCAGTTCCTGGGTCGAGTCGAGCCGAGAGCCTGTAGTCCACAGTTCCTGGGTTGAGTCGAGCAGAGAGCCTGTAGACCGCAGTTCCTGGGTCGAGTCGAGCCGAGAGCCTGTAGTCCGCAGTTCCTGGGTTGAGTCGAGCAGAGAGCCTGTAGTCCGCAGTTCCTGAGTCGAGTCGAGAGCCTGTCATCCACAGTTCCTGGGTCGAGTCGAGAGCCTGTCATCCGCAGTTCCTGGGTCAGGTCGAGTCGAGAGCCTGTCATCCACAGTTCCTGGGTCGAGTCGAGAGCCTGTCATCCGCAGTTCCTGGGTCAGGTCGAGTCGAGAGCCTGTCATCCGCAGTTCCTGGGTCAGGTCGAGTCGAGAATCTGTCGTCTGTAGTTCCTGGGTCGAGTCGAGCCGAGAGCCTGTCGTCCGCAGTTCCTGGGTCGAGTCGAGCAGAGACCCTGTAGTCCGCAGTTCCTGAGTAGAGTCGAGTCGAGTTGAGTCGAGTGCCTATCATCCGCAGTTCCTGGGTCGAGTCAAGTCGAGAGCCTGTCGTCCGCAGTTCCTGGGTCGAGTCGAGTCAACAGCCTGTCGTCCGCAGTTCCTGGTCGAGTCGAGACGAGAGCCTGTCGTCCGCAGTTCCTGGGTCGAGTCGAGAGCCTGTCGTCCGCAGTTCCTGGGTTGAGTCGAGTCGAGAGCCTGTCGTCCGCAGTTCCTGGGTCGAGTCGAGAGCCTGTCGTCCGCAGTTCCTGGGTCGAGTCGAGTCGAGAGCCTGTCGTCCGCAGTTCCTGGGTCGAGTCGAGTCGAGAGCCTGTCGTCCGCAGTTCCTGGGTCGAGTCGAGACGAGAGCCTGTCGTCCACTGTTCCTGGGTCGAGTCGAGTCGAGACCCTGTCATCCACAGTTCCTGGGTCGAGTCGAGAGCCTTTCGTCCGCAATTCCTGGGTCAGGTCGAGTCGAGAGCCTGTCGTCCGCAGTTCCTGGGTCGAGTCGAGCCGAGAGCCTGTCGTCCGCAGTTCCTGGGTCGAGTCGAGACGAGAGCCTGTCGTCCGCAGTTCCTGGGTCGAGTCGGGACGAGAGCCCGTCGTCCGTAGTTCCTGGGTCGAGTCGGGTCGAGAGCCTGTCGTCCGCAGTTCCTGGGTCGAGTCGGGTCGAGAGCCTGTCGTCCGCAGTTCCTCCGTCGAGTCGAGTCGAGAGCCTGTCGTCCGCAGTTCCTGGGTCGAGTCGAGTCGAGAGCCTGTCGTCCGCAGTTCCTGGGTCGAGTCGAGACGAGAGCCTGTCGTCCGCAGTTCCTGGGTCGAGTCGCGACGAGAGCCTGTCGTCCGTAGTTCCTGGGTCGAGTCGAGACGAGAGCCTGTCGTCCGTAGTTCCTGGGTCGAGTCGGGACGAGAGCCTGTCGTCCGCAGTTCCTGGGTCGAGTCGGGACGAGAGCCTGTCGTCCGTAGTTCCTGGGTCGAGTCGACACGAGAGCCTGTCGTCCGCAGTTCCTGGGTCGAGCCGAGAGCCTGTCGTCCACAGTTCCTGGGTCGAGTCGAGCCGAGAGTCTGTCGTCCGCAGTTCCTGGGTCGAGTCGAGCCGAGAGCCTGTCGTCCACTGTTCCTGGGTCGAGTCGAGTCGAGACATTGTCATCCACAGTTCCTGGGTCGAGTCGAGAGCCTTTCGTCCGCAGTTCCTGGGTCAGGTCGAGTCGAGAGCCTGTCGTCCGCAGTTCCTGGGTCAGGTCAAGTCGAGAGCATGTCGTCCGCAGATCCTGGGTCAGGTCGAGTCGAGAGCCTGTCGTCCGCAGTTCCTGGGTCGAGTCGAGCCGAGAGCCTGTAGTCCGCAGTTCCTGGGTTGAGTCGAGCAGAGAGCCTGTAGACCGCAGTTCCTGGGTCGAGTCGAGCCGAGAGCCTGCAGTCCGCAGTTCCTGGGTTGAGTCGAGCAGAGAGCCTGTAGTCCGCAGTTCCTGAGTCGAGTCGAGAGCCTGTCATCCACAGTTCCTGGGTCGAGTCGAGAGCCTGTCATCCGCAGTTCCTGGGTCAGGTCGAGTCGAGAGCCTGTCATCCGCAGTTCCTGGGTCAGGTCGAGTCGAGAGTCTGTCGTCTGTAGTTCCTGGGTCAAGTCGAGCCGAGAGCCTGTCGTCCGCAGTTCCTGGGTGGAGTCGAGCAGAGACCCTGTAGTCCGCAGTTCCTGGGTCGAGTCGAGTCGAGTCGAGTCGAGTGCCTATCATCCGCAGTTCCTAGGTCGAGTCAAGTCGAGAGCCTGTCGTCCGCAGTTCCTGGGTCGAGTCGAGTCAACAGCCTGTCGTCCGCAGTTCCTGGTCGAGTCGAGACGAGAGCCTGTCGTCCGCAGTTCCTGGGTCGAGTCGAGAGCCTGTCGTCCGCAGTTCCTGGGTTGAGTCGAGTCGAGAGCCTGTCGTCCGCAGTTCCTGGGTCGAGTCGAGAGCCTGTCGTCCGTAGATCCTGGGTCGAGTCGAGTCGAGAGCCCGTCGTCCGCAGTTCCTGGGTTGAGTCAAGCAGAGAGCCTGTCGTCCGCAGTTCCTGGGTTGAGTCGAGCAGAGAGCCTGTCGTCCGCAGTTCCTGGGTCGAGCCGAGAGCCTGTCGTCCACAGTTCCTGGGTCGAGTCGAGCCGAGAGTCTGTCGTCCGCAGTTCCTGGGTCGAGTCGAGCCGAGAGCCTGTCGTCCACTGTTCCTGGGTCGAGTCGAGTCGAGACCCTGTCATCCACAGTTCCTGGGTCGAGTCGAGAGCCTTTCGTCCGCAATTCCTGGGTCAGGTCGAGTCGAGAGCCTGTCGTCCGCAGTTCCTGAGTCAGGTCGAGTCTGGAGCCTGTCGTCCGCAGATCCTGGGTCAGGTCGAGTCGAGAGCCTGTCGTCCGCAGTTCCTGGGTTGAGTCGAGCCGAGAGCCTGTAGTCCGCAGTTCCTGGGTTGAGTCGAGCAGAGAGCCTGTAGTCCGCAGTTCCTGGGTCGAGTCGAGCCGAGAGCCTGTAGTCCGCAGTTCCTGGGTTGAGTCGAACAGAGAGCCTGTAGACCGCAGTTCCTGGGTCGAGTCGAGCCGAGAGCCTGTAGTCCGCAGTTCCTGGGTTGAGTCGAGCAGAGAGCCTGTAGTCCGCAGTTCCTGAGTCGAGTCGAGAGCCTGTCATCCACAGTTCCTGGGTCGAGTCGAGAGCCTGTCATCCGCAGTTCCTGGGTCAGGTCGAGTCGAGAGCCTGTCGTCCGCAGTTCCTGGGTCGAGTCGAGCAGAGACCCTGTAGTCCGCAGTTCCTGGGTCGAGTCGAGTCGAGTCGAGTTGAGTCGAGTGCCTATCATCCGCAGTTCCTGGGTCGAGTCAAGTCGAGAGCCTGTCGTCCGCAGTTCCTGGGTCGAGTCGAGTCAACAGCCTGTCGTCCGCAGTTCCTGGTCGAGTCGAGACGAGAGCCTGTCGTCCGCAGTTCCTGGGTCGAGTCGAGAGCCTGTCGTCCGCAGTTCCTGGGTTGAGTCGAGTCGAGAGCCTGTCGTTCGCAGTTCCTGGGTCGAGTCGAGAGCCTGTCGTCCGCAGTTCCTGGGTCGAGTCGAGTCGAGAGCCTGTCGTCCGCAGTTCCTGGGTCGAGTCGAGTCGAGAGCCTGTCGTCCGCAGTTCCTGGGTCGAGTCGAGTCGAGAGCCTGTCGTCCACTGTTCCTGGGTCGAGTCGGTCGAGACCCTGTCATCCACAGTTCCTGGGTCGAGTCGAGAGCCTTTCCTCCGCAATTCTTGGGTCAGGTCGAGTCGAGAGCCTGTAGTCCGCAGTTCCTGGGTCGAGTCGAGTCGAGAGCCTGTCGTCCGCAGTTCCTGGGTCGAGTCGAGACGAGAGCCTGTCGTCCGCAGTTCCTGGGTCGAGTCGGGACGAGAGCCCGTCGTCCGTAGTTCCTGGGTCGAGTCGGGACGAGAGCCTGTCGTTCGCAGTTCCTGGGTCGAGTCGAGTCGAGAGCCCGTCATCCACAGTTCCTGGGTCGAGTCGAGAGCCTGTCATCCGCAGTTCCTGGGTCAGGTCGAGTCGAGAGCCTGTCGTCCGCAGTTCCTGGGTCAGTTCGAGTCGAGAGCCTGTCATCCGCAGTTCCTGGGTCAGGTCGACTCCAGAGTCTGTCGTCTGTAGTTCCTGGGTCGAGTCGAGCCGAGAGCCTGTCGTCCGCAGTTCCTGGGTCGAGTCGAGCAGAGAGCCTGTCGTCCGCAGTTCCTGGGTCGAGTCGAGCCGAGAGCCTGTAGTCCGCAGTTCCTGGGTCGAGTCGAGACGAGAGCCTGTAGTCCGCAGTTCCTGGGTCGAGTCGAGCAGAGAGCCTGTAGTCCGCAGTTCCTGGGTCGAGTCGAGCAGAGAGCCTGTAGTCCGCAGTTCCTGGGTCGAGTCGAGCCGAGAGCCTGTAGTCCGCAGTTCCTGGGTCGAGTCGAGCCGAGAGCCTGTAGTCCGCAGTTCCTGGGTCGAGTCAAGCAGAGAGCCTGTAGTCCGCAGTTCCTGGGTCGAGTCGAGCCAAGAGCCTGTCATCCACAGTTCCTGGGTCGAGTCGAGAGCCTGTCATCCGCAGTTCCTGGGTCAGGTCGAGTCGAGAGCCTGTCGTCCGCAGTTCCTGGGTCAGGTCGAGTCGAGAGCCTGTCGTCCGCAGTTCCTGGGTCAGGTCGAGTCGAGTCGAGAGCCTGTCGTCCGCAGTTCCTGGGTCGAGTCGAGTCGAGAGCCTGTCGTCCGTAGTTCCTGGGGGTCGAGTCGAGAGCCTGTCGTCCGCAGTTGCTGGGTCAGGTCGAGTTGAGAGCCTGTCGTCCGAGAGCCTGTCGTCCGTAGTTCCTGGGTCGAGTCGAGTCGAGTCGAGTCGAGTCGAGAGCCTGTCGTCCGCAGTTCCTGGGTCGAGTCGAGACGAGAGCCTGTCGTCCGCAGTTCCTGGGTCGAGTCGGGACGAGAGCCTGTCGTCCGTAGTTCCTGGGTCGAGTCGAG